>NC_052051.1:113993141-114293141 GCF_903992535.2 Arvicola amphibius | reverse complement strand
CTGTGACAAATGCAATAAATACCAAAGGCAGTATTTATCAGACTTCAGGGTAGTGGTCACTTCTGAGGATCTTAGCTTCAAATGTACCACTGAATAATTTTTTGAAATGGCCTAAAGAGTAAATAAGCATTTGTTACTACTTAAATTACACATACTCAACATTTTTACATGTATGATAGATGACACAATAAACATAAAAGTAATGAAATTTATTCATTCTACTTCTGTTACTTATAATAACACAATCCATTTCTTTTTTTACTGTGACCTCCTGAATCTACCTCCTGCGTGCTATGGTTGCAGGTATGGACCACTATGCCTAGCTAACATGGGCTGTGTTTTGCTATTACTGTTTTGAAACCCAGTCTGGTCTCAAATTCATGGCAATCTTTCTACCTCAGACCCTTGACTACTGGTATTACAATCATGAGTCACACTGTTTTTATTTCTTTCTCCTTTCCAAATATTTTACTGTGTGTATTCATTGCACAAAGCACTGGGTCTCATGATAACATTTTTAAAAGTGTATCATACTCTTTGACCATATTCACATCTCATTGTTCTTCCCTGGCCCCCCTCACCATTTTGGCTAGTCCCCTTCTTCTCAAAAACTACCCTCTCTATTATCACATGTATTTGTATTTAGTGTAGGTTCCATGTGGAAAAGAAGATATAGTCTTTGTCCTTCTAGGCCTAGCTTGTTTCAGTTGACAATGATCGCCAGTTCCATCCACTTCCTTGCAAATAACAGAATTCCATTATTCTTTATGGATGAATGAAACTCCATTACATTTATATCTCACATAAATTTTATCCATTGTTCTGTTGATTGACATCTGTGCTGACCTTATAACTTAAATATTGTTAGTAGTGTTGTAATAAACAAGGGTGAGCAAGTATCGTTGCAGTGTGTTGAATTGGATTTCTTTATGCATATTCCCAAGAGTGGTATAGCTGGATCATATAGAATTTTGAGGAGGAAGCTCCACACTTATTTCCACAGTTGAAACAGGTCCCCAGACCCTTAGCTCAACTAATGCCATGTTAGAGGCACCATTCTGACCTGAAAACACAGCATGTAAGTCCCTGAACCTGCCAAAAATGGGAACAAAGACCTAATCCATTATAGACATGGTCCGGTTTCAAGATTCAGGAAAGTCCCTAAATTTACTAACCTTACATTTTTGTTTCACAAGTTCTCATTATGGCTAACTGTTCTTGTTAACTGAAGTATAACAATCAGGGTGGGGTTTGTGTGCTTAAAATACAAAAATTGATGAGGCTTGGGGGTTGCATAATTTTGGCAATCTCCCCCTGCAGTTGCTAGCAAACAATACAGACTTTCTATTCGGCTTTAAGAGCATCCATGTTATTAAATAAATAAAGGATAACTATGCTACAATCCACAGACTCAGAGAGACTAGGCAACAAGGGTGTTCATGGGGAGAACACCAGGATCTCCCTGGGAAGGGGAAATAGAAAGTAAATTGGTACAACCTTTTTGACTCACTAAAATAGGATAGATAATGGACTATTTCTTTGAATTTGTCAAATATTTATTGCCTAGACATTGTTGATGTATTATTGGCTGTATATGTTGTATATAGTAATGTACTTATTATATATAATTCTTCTTGTATTATTATAATGGTTTTTATTTTAGACAAAAAGAGGAAGTGTGATATTTCATTTGTGTTCTAACAAATAAAGCTTTCCTGAAGATCAGAGTGCGGAGTTAGCCACTAGTTAACCATAGAAGCCAGGCAGTGGTGGCCCACACCTTTGATCCCAGTACAAGGGAAGCACACACCTATAATCCCAGCACTAGGAAGTGATATGGCTGGGTGGAGAGAGGAATATAAGGCAGGAAGAGACAGAAGCCTGTCCCTTTTCAATCTGAGGATTTTAGGATTTTGTAAAGGTAAGAACTTTAGTGGCTGGCTTCTCTGCTTCTCTGATCTTTCATCTCTTGCCCCTAATATATGACGCTGGGTTTTTATTATTAAGACCAATTAGATTTGTGGTACATCTCCCCCTAACTTTCCAGAACTTTTCCACCTTACACACCCAACTCTCTCTCTCTCTCTCTCTCTCTCTCTCTCTCTCTCTCTCTCTCTCTCTCTCTCTCTCTCTCTCTCTCTTTCTCCCTCCCTCCCTCACCCCTCTCTCTGTGTGTATAGCACAAAAAATCAAAACAAAAGGCCAAAGACAAATAAGACAAAATATCTATGGTAAAACCATGGAATTCGTTTTGTGTTAGCCAAATACTCCTAGGCATGGGGCTTGCCCTGAAGTGTAGCTGGTGCACCTAATGAGATGTGAGACTACAATGGAGAATACTCATTTTCTCTTTGCCACCAGAGATCAATTACAATTACAGCTTTTTGTTTTGGGAGGGTACCCCATATTTAGTTCCTCTCTCAGGGCTGGAACCCCATCTTGGCTTAAACCTGTACAGGTCCTGTGCATGCTTCTACAGTCTCTGTGAGTTCATATGTTCACCAGTTCTGTTGTGTCTGGAAGACACTATTTCCTTGGAGTCATCCATCACCTCTGGCTTTTATCTTTCTGCCTCTTCTTCTGCATGGATCCCTGAGCATTGAAGGGAGGGTTTGATGAAAATATTTCATTTAGGACCAAGTGCTCCAAAGTCTCTCACTCTCTAAAAATTGTTCATTTGTGGGCGTCTTTGTTAATTCCCATCTACTAAATAATAAGCTTTTCTGATGATAGCTGAATGAGGCACTCATCTATGTGCATAGAAATATGCCATTAGGAGCCATCGAATTACTATGTTCCTTTAGCAAAACAGCAATAATAGATTTTCCCCTGAGGGTCACGACCTATCTAGTCTCAGGTTGTTGTCTACTTTAGCAATGTCATATATTGGTTCTATTTCATGGAGTTGGGACTTAAACCCAATCAAAAAGTTGCTGGTTACTCCCATAATACTTGTGTCACTAGTGTACCAGTTTACCTTGTACACAGGTACTGTTGTGGCCTCAGGCTTTGTAGCTTGGTAATGCTAATGATTATCTTTCCCCTCTGGCAGTTGTAGAGAACCTTTCAGTACCATGAATGCTAGTCAGTAGGAGTAATGCTTCTAGTTAGGCACCAATTCAACTTCTCCATGTTCAATGGCATAAGTAAGCATTGTCTTCAGCAATAGAGTCTTACCCTTAGACTGAGAGGGTAACCAATAGCCTTGGTTTTATACTGTGATGTTTGAGGTATCCAATAAGATCCCTTTGGCCAGTGACTCAGTAAGATGTAGCCCATTCTTTGTACTTGGTAAAATTAAGATGTCTAGTAGGGGCTTTATCTCCCCTATAATTTGGTGACTACATATAGATTTATTTTAAACATGTATGTATTTTAGGACACCTCTGCAATAGTGGATTTTCACATGGTTTTTCAAATGATCTCTAGTGTTGTGTCCCTCCCTAAAGGGACACATCCCTATTCTAGCTTTCCCTTTGTCTGTCCATAACACTACATTCTATTTCCTTTTCCTTGGGACATCATCTCTTCCCCACTGGTCCCATACTAGGTACTTAACCTCTGTGATTGTTCATGTTGTAGGGCACATATTGAAAGTTTAAAAGCTAACATCCTCATATAAGAAAAAACATACAATATTTGTCTTTTTTAAGTCTGGGTTACCTCAGTCAGCATGTTTTTCCATCTCTATCCATTTACCTACAAAAACAATTTTTCTGAACAGCTGAATAATATTCTATCATATAAATGTGCCACATTTTCATTATCCACTCATCAGTTAATGGACATCTAATATGTTTCCAATGTCTGGCTATTATGAATAACTCAGTAATAAACATGGATGAGCAAGTATCTCTGTAGTAGGAACATAGAGTCCTTTGGGTATATGCCCCAAGAGTTGTACAGCTGGATCTTGAGGTAGATCTATTCTCAGTTTCCTGAGGAACTGCCACAAAGATTTTCATAATGGCAGTATGAGTATGTTCTCCTACCAAAAATGGATAAATTTTCCCCTTTCCCTACATCCTTGCCAACATGAGATGTTTTATTAGTCAGTGTTTTCTAGAGGAACAGAACTTATAGAAAAAATAAATACACACTATATTTATAATTAGTCGTAGAGTTTCTGTTGCTGTATCCTTCCACATCATAGCTCATCACTGAAGGAACTCTGGACAGGAATTGAAACAGGGCAAGATCCTGGAGGCAGGAGCTGGTATAGAGGTCATGGTGGGGTGCTGTTTAGTGGCTTGATTAGTCTGCTTTCTTTTTTTTTTTTTTTTTTTTTTTTTTGGTTTTTCGAGACAGGGTTTCTCTGTGGCTTTAGAGCCTGTCCTGGAACTAGCTCTTGTAGACCACGCTGGTCTCGAACTCACAGAGATCCACATGCCTCTGCCTCCCGAGTGCTGGGATTAAAGGCGTGCGCCACCATCGCCCGGCGATTAGTCTGCTTTCTTATAGAAACCAGGGCAACCAGCCAGGGATGACACCACCATTAGTGGACTGGGCCTTCTTCCATCAATCTCTAATTAATAAAATACCCTACAGGCTTACTGCAGCCTGATCTTTTTTTTTTTTTTTTGGTTTTTTCGAGACAGGGTTTCCCTGTAGTTTCTAGAGCCTGTCCTGGAACTAGCTCTTGTAGACCAGGCTGGCCTCGAACTCGGAGATCCACCTGCCTCTGCCTCCCGAGTGCTGGGATTAAAGGCGTGCGCCACCACCGCCCGGCCTGCAGCCTGATCTTATGGAGGAACTTTCTTAATTATGGGTGCCCTCCTCTCAGATTATTTTAGCTTTTGTCAAGTTGATATAACACTACCCAGTATATATATCACAACCTACCTGTGGTCATGGGCAACACAATCCCATATTCATAAATATTAGGACCTTGTAGGAAGCCAAAGGCCATTTTTTTGGAAGTTGACAGGACTTGAGGAGTAAGGTTATCTGAAACATCAATGTTCCAGACTCAGGTAACAAATTTTCTATCTGTGCTGTCTCATTTTACATCAATTTGACACAAGTTAGAGTTACTAGATAGGAAGGAGTCTCGACTGAGAAAATGCCTCCATAAGAGTCCAGGGAGATGCCCCCAGCTAGTTCCTTGGGCAGCTGAGGAGAGGGAGCCGGAAAAGGCCAGATGCTATAGCCATACTCATGAATATCTTGCATATCACCATAGAACCTTCACCTGGCGATAGATGGAGATAGAGACAGAGCTCCACATTGGAGCACTGGACTGAGCTCCCAAGGTCCTGATGAGGAGCAGAAGGAGGGAGAACATGAGAAAGAAAGTCAGGACCGTGAGGGGTGCGTTCACCCACTGAGACGGTGGCACAGAACTAACGGGAGATCACCAAGTCCAGTTGGAATGGGACTGATGGAACATGCGACCAAACCAGACTCTCTGAATGTGGCTGACGGTGGAGGATGACTGAGAAACCAAAGACAATGGCAATGGGCTTGGACTCTATGGCATGGATGGGCTCTGTGTGAGCCTTGTCAGTTTGGTTGCTCACCTTCCTGGACCTGGGGGGAGTTGGGAGGACCTTGGACTTAACATAGTGAAGGGTACCCTGATGGCTCTTTGGCCTGGAGAGGGAGGGAGTGGGGATATGGGTGGAAGGGAGGGGAGGGAAAGGGGAGGAGGAGGGGAGGAGATGGAAATTTTTAATAAAAAAATGAGGAAAAAAAAGAATGGACTGTAGGCAAGCCTGTAGGGCATTTTCTTAATTAGTGATTGATTAGGGGTACAGCTCATTGTGGGTATGGTCACCCTTGGGCAGGTGATCCTAGGTTCTCTAAGAAGCAGGATGAGCAAGCTATGGAAAACCAAGCAGTAAGCAGCACCCTTGCATGGCTTCTGCATCAACCCCTGCCTCCAGGTTCCTGCCCTGTCTGAGTTCCTGTCCTGACTTCCTTGTATGATGTCAAGGGGATGTGAAAGTGTAAGTCAAATAAATCCTGTCCTGCCCATGTTGCTTTGCTCATGGTGTTTTATAGCATCAATAGTAACCCTAACCAAGACTATCCAAAAGATACCTGCATGTAGGGTCATCTGGCCCTTCAGCCCAACCCATCCCAAATCTTGAGTCCCCCAGAACATGAGCCCACTAAGGTGATAAACCCTGAAACTCCAATTTCCCCAGGAACTCCCTTAGCAACTTTGAGGATAAAAGTCAAGGAAGTAACAGACGCCATCACCTCAGTGTTCGGAATGCTTGAAAGGGTATCTTCATTTCTTACATTCTTAGCCAGATGTAGGTCAGGACTGCTGAACCCCAAACCCCATATTGGGATTAAAAGTAATCAAATAATAAACTCAATTTCCAACTCTAACTGCTGCAAAATGGGACCAACCTAAGCTCACCCTGGACGATCTCCAAGGGAAGGGTGACTATTTAATGTCACCAAGATACCTCCTAGAAAAATCCCCCTATGCAGATTCTTACAGCTATACACAGCAGGCTAACCTCAGAAATGGCAGTTGAATGTATTCCTGGGACCCAGAGACTACCTGACTTGCTTTCACTAATTGTTTACCCTAGTGTACATCTTCTAAACTGTGTACTAGAGGAGACCCCACTCCTTTGCATCCTTGTGTATGATATACCACAGATATCCATCTATTTTTTTTTAAAAAAAAAGGACAGGCCAACCTAAATCTAGATTCTGGGCTTCCCTGTATTATATAGGTTTCCCCACTCTCGTTTCCCTGTTGATAGGGGCAGGCACCATGGGCTCCATTGAAGTTAGAATTTCAGCCCTAGTTATGGGGTGTAGTGTGTAGCTGCAGGCAGGCATGCTTTTCATCCTGCCCAGCTCTCGGCCACCTGACTAGCTTATGCCCCGAAATAACAACACACAAATTGTATTCTTTTAAACACTGTCTGGCCCATTAGTTTCAGCCTCTTACTCACATCTTGACTAACCCATATCGAATAATCTGTATAACACCACCAGTGGTGTCTTACTGGGAAAGATTCAGCATGTCTGACCTGGCGGCTGGCTTCATCACATCTGTCTCCCTGAGGAAAGGCACGGCGGTCTGGCTCAGAGAGCAGAGGCATGGTGATTTATTAACTTCCCTTCCCAGCATTCTGTTCTGTCTACTCCGCCCACCTAAGGGCTGGCCAATCAAATGGGCCAGGCAGTTTCTGTATTAACCAATGAAATCAACTCAAACAGAAGACCCTCCCACATCAACGGGGGATGAAAAATCTTAAGGAACTCAGTGCTCAGATAGACATAGACCTGAGCCATCTGAAAAATTCAGTTTCCTGTTTGAAAGTACAATTAGATTCTGTAATCAGGGTTGTTGTTCAAAATTAAAAGGTATTTGACGTTCTCTTCATGAAACAAGAAAGTCTTTGAATGACACCTTGAGAAACTTGTTGCTTCTATGCCAATTAATAAGGGAAGATTGGAGAAAGTTTTACCACGGTCAGAGATGACCTTTAAAAAAGAAAAATGTGACATCAATATTCCAACAATTGGCCAGACAGAGGTGGCACAAGTCTTTAATCTCAGTGCTCAGGAGGCAGAGGAAGGCAGATCTCTGAGTTTGAGGCCAGCCAGGTCTACAGAGTGTCTTCCAGGACAGCCAGAGATACACAGAGAAACACTGTCTTAAAAAAAACAAACGTAATATTCTAAAAATTACTATCAATCTTTATTCTCCTTGTACCCCCAGTTAATTACTCTACTTAACCATGGCTGGGTCAATAATCCTTTTGTTTCTTTTCCTCACTATTAAGACCCTGCTTGCTCATCTGCCTACTTAGCCATGAAAAACAGAAAGTATAATCTGTTAACTACTAGCTAAAGAGATGATATAACTCACTGCCCCCAGATGAAGCCATGATTTGATTCATGTCCAAGGAACTGGTGAGGAATGTAACAGGCCCCAGGACCTTAGTAGAACTGAGCATACCTGATGCCAACAAAAATCCATTTAGGCCTTGTAACCCAGCATGCAGAAGCACCTGACAAAACAGGAACAAAGGTTAAGTCAATAGTCCCAGTATGCATCTGGGAAAGTCCCTAAATGTACTAACCTTGCTTTTCGGCTTCTGTAGCTCCACTTCTTGCTAGCTGTTCTTGTTAACATGGTGTAGTTTTGTGTTTAAAAAGCCAAGAACAGTAAGGCTTCGGATTTCACACTTTCTGCAAGTTCCTCCTGCAACCACCCACCAGCTAAAAAGGCTTTCTGATTGGCTTAAGAGTCCGTGTGTTCTCTGAAGGTGTTACCTTGCAACAGTCCTGTTTATTAACTGTTGTTCTTAGTGTCTGTATTATTAGTATCTTGTTCAGAAAAACATTTCCTGTGCCAATGAATTCAAGTCTGTTCCCCACTTTGTTTTCTATCAGATTGAGGTCTTATGGTCTTATGTCTTATGGTTTTTTTTTAAAATATTTATTTATTTATTATTATGTATACAGTATTCTGTTTGCTTGTATGCCTGCAGGCCAGAAGAGGGCACAAGACCCCATTACAGATGGTTGTGAGCCACCATGTGGTTGCTGGGAATTGAACTTAGGACCTTTGGAAGAGCAGGCCATGCTCTTAACCACTGAGCCATCTCTCCAGCCCCATGTCTTATGGTCTTATGGTCTCATCCATTGAAAGTTATTTTATGAGTGCTGAAAATTATGGATTTATTTTCATTCTTTTACATGCAGCCATCAAGTTTGACAAGCACAATTTATTAAACATGCTGTTTTTATTACTGTAACCCTGTAGTACAATGCAAGATTGGGAATGATGATACCTCCAGCAATTCTTTTATTATTCATATTGTTTAACTATCCTGAGTTTTTGTTGTTGTTTCCATATGAAGTTGAAGATGTTTTTTTTTTCAATTCCTGTGAAGAATTGTGTTGGAATTTTGATGAGGGTTGCATTGAACCTATAGATTGATTTTACTATAATGGTCATTTTCACAATATTAATCCTACCTATTCATGAGCCTGGAATATCTTTTCCATATTCTGATATCTTTTCAGTTTCTTTCTTTAACGTCTTAACATTTTTATTATACAAGTATTTTACTTCCCTGACTAGAGTTATCCCAAGGTGTTTTTTTAAGCCTATTGTGACAAGTACTGTTTCTCTGATTTCTTTCTCAGTCCATTTGTCATTTGTATACAAGAAGGCTACTGAGTTTTTGTGTGTTAATTTTATATACTGCCGCTCAGCTAAAAGTGTTTGTCAGGTATAAAAGCTTCCTAATGGAGTTTGTAGAGTCTATTATATATAAAATTATATCATCTGCAAATTAATATACTTTGACTTCTTCCTTTCCTTGCTGTAAATTATCTTTATTATGTTGAGGCATTTTCCTTGTATTCCTAGTTTCTCCAGGAATTTTATCATGAGAGGATGTTGAAATTTGTCAAAGGCCTTTTCTGCAATTTAATGCACTTAAGATATTATCATGAGTATTTTGGGGTTTTTTTTCTTTCTGTTTGATTGCTAAAATATTTTCTCTGCCTTTGCCCTCACTTTCTTCTCCTTACTCTAGAACGACTATTCTTAGTTTTAGTGTTTTCATTGCATCCCAGATTTCCTGGGTGTTTTCGTGCTTAGATTATTTTACATCTAACATTTCTCTATCTGAACTATCCATTTATTGTCTTCATTCTACCTTGTTTTTAAGAACTGAAATTCTTGCCAGGCAGTGGTGGTTCACAGCTTTAATCTCAGCACTTGGGGAAGCAGAGGTAGGCAGGTCTCTGTGAGTTCAAGGCCAACTTGGTCTGTTGAGTGAATTCCAGGACAGCCAGGGCAACAGAGAGAATCCCTGCCTTTAAAAAAAATGAAATACTCTCTTCCATGTCTTTAAATTTTTGGTGTGGCCTAAAGCCACTGAGGTTTTTGTTTGGAATCTTAAGCTTTTTATATATCTAGCTTTATTCCAGTTTGGTTTTCTTTAGTGATTCTATTTCTTTGTTAAATTCTATTTTCATATCTTAAAATGTTTTCATTATGTAATTCAAATGTTTGTGTTTTCATTAAGGAAGTTATTCACCTCCTCTTTTAGGTCCTTGAAATTTTGTTCTGAAGTCCTTGCCTTGTGCTTCAACTAATTCTTTTTTCTGGACTTACTACATGCAATAGGACTGCCAGCTTCTGGAGGAGGCATTATGTCTTTGCTTCTCAGATTTGGCATCTATAATTTGTTCTAGAATCTAGGCATCTGGGGTCATGATGTTTGTGAAGAGCAGAACAAATTCCATTTTGAGAAAGAACCCCATTTTAGATAGGACCTAACTAGAGGGGTGAATGCAGCCCAGCAAAGTCATAAACATTCCCAGGAACTGTGCCTGCCTTGGTCAAAGTGACCCACCAGGGCGTCCAAACAACATTTGTTTGCTTTAAACATCCTTGTAGCCGGGCGGTGGTGGCGCACGCCTTTAATCCCAGCACTCGGGAGGCAGAGGCAGGTGGATCTCTGTGAGTTCGAGGCCAGCCTGGTCTACAAGAGCTAGTTCCAGGACAGGCTCCAAAGCCACAGAGAAACCCTGTCTCGAAAAACCAAAAAAAAAAAAATCCTTGTAAGTATCTGATTAGCCACTGTTTTAAAATTCTTGTCTGCTGACAGTCACTGTTTTGAAATTCTCCTATGCCCCAACCAATGAATTCAAAAGTTGTATACTTTTACCCAATCCTGAAATGCCAAGGCTTGTGCCACCCTGCCTGCAGTTTTTCCCATTAAAATCCCCTTACCCTGAAACCTCGGGGACATTCTCCCCTGCCCGCTGGGGTGGTGTGTTGGATTACAGTCTGGGTTAGTTAACTTGTCATCAATAAATTTCAGTGTGTTTGCATTGGATACCAGCTTGGTGGAGGTCTTGTTTGGGGGTCCTGTGATGCAGGCATAACATTTGAAATATTTCTTGGTGTAGGTATATGGTCTTGTCTTTGTTGAGTGTCCTGTTCTTTGGTTGTTATTGTCCACTCTGATTGTAACCAAGTTTCCACAGAGTTTCTGTGGGTTGGTTGGTGACAACAAGAAATGGAGATAAGCTGGGAGGAAAGCCTGAGGGAGGGCAGCAGGAAAGAGCTACAAGAACCTGGTTCTGCACCGTGAGGCAGAGTGTCCAGGGGATGGAGGTAGAGTGGGAGGGAGGACTTTTGCAGGCAGGCTGGAACGAGACTAATAGTAGCTTTGAAGAGACTGGAAAGAGCTGGGGGACCACAGATGATCAGGGGTTTTTTTAAAGTTCATTTTTGTTTCTGTAGTAGAAAGACATTTTGAATATTATAATTATTTCAAGAATATGTGGTATTCTGTCAATCTTAGAATTCATTGTAACTCATAGATCAGAAAGTTATTCCGAATAAGTTCTCTTTGATAGTTACACATCTTAATTGATGACTGTATTTAATTATCTATGATTTTTCTAGTGGTGTCTTTAGTGTTTTCATTTATAGAATATATATATATAATCCAAAAATCAGGCTAATTTTGTTTTATTTTCATTACCCATACATAGTCTCTTTATTTCTTCACTTATTACTCTAGCAAAGACTTTAAGCATTATATTGAATAGGAATGGAGAGATTGGACATCCTTGTTTCTGATTTTAGTGTAGATTCTTGCTTTGAGATTTTCTTCATTTTATAAGATGTTGTCTATAGGCTTGTTGTGTATTGCCTTTGTTGTTCTAAGATATGTTCCCTGAATCTCTAGATTCTCTTGAACTTTAATCATGAAGGGATGCTGGATTTTGTCAAAAGATTTTTCTGCTTTGAGCAATGGGATGCACGATGTTATGGTTTAATAGCATCTTCTAGGAAGAAATATTAAAATCCTTTCCCTAGGTGCATCTAAGCACAACACTATTTGGATATAGTGTCTCTCTGACATAATCAAATTAAAATGAATTCATAATTAAATATTATGAGATCTAATACCAATAAATGGTATTTTTACAAGGACAGAGATATTCAGAGATCAGTGGACAAGCAAAGGAAAGAAGGCAATATGGTACTATAGCTTGACTTGGGGAAGAAACAGGGTAGAGACTGGAAGGCAGACGAAAGTCAGAGATTGTATAACTAAGGTCTTCCAAACTCCTTCAGTTTGAAGTATTCAGGATGCCAAAACACTGTACTTTAGGGTCTTGTTTTCTGATTTCCCAACACTGGATATAAACTGCTTCACTTCTAATGTGTTCTGAAAAACAGTATTTCTGGTTTATAAAATTAGTTCAGATTTAAATTTATTCTAACATTTGAGGAAAATATTTCATCTATTTACCTCAAAATTATATATCTAAATTTTCCTAAAATTGTTTAGTTAAGAATTTTTTCATTATTTTTTAACACCTTTTAACAAATACACTAAGTATAATACTGGAAATTCTTCTCCCGCATATTGTTTCTGTTGTCGTGTCCATTTTAACTTTAGTGACATTTATTTTCATGACAATTTAAGTAAACATTAGTATTTTGGAGACCCTCTGATTTTTGCTTATGCATGTACTGCTTAAAACTGAAGAAAAGCTTATTTTAGAAGCAGATGTTCTTTCAAATATTGAGGTCACACCTGCAGTTATATTATAATTCTGTTCTTCTATTGTGTTCTTTCATGTACTTAATGTTTTGTGGGGGATTTTTCCCCATTGTGGCAGGAGCTGGATGCTTTGTGGACATACTTTTGGCAGTCAGACTTATTGCACCTGGTCTTGGTCTCCCATCTGTTGCTGTATATGACAATGCTTCTTACGTTGAACATGTGCTTGTGAATATAATGTTTCCTTCCCCTGTGGCAATATAAGAAGCTGTAATATAAACTAGTACTATTATATAATTAGTAAAACGGCTTTCTATTACACTCTCATTTTAAGCTGATGGCTTTGAAGTCTTTATTTGCGTGTTGCCTTCCTAGTGGTGGTACAGACAATAGTGACTTTCGGGGAAGACTGGGTGTGTTTGGAATCTTCCCAATTTGATATGAAGACTAAAAAGACAGTTTTTTTTCTTATTGTACTCTGATAAACTTCTTAATTTTCTTAATTAATCCTATTTGGTGTGCTAAGTTTTGGTTAAAGTAAATATTTTTTTTAATAAAATGTGTTAGCAGAAATGCTAACAGTTGTGTTGTCTATTAAGGTTTAAAGGTAGAAACCACTGTAATAACACCAAATAATAACTGTGATGACTGACAAATAAAGATGGGTGTGCTTCTTAGATGGGTCTAGTTTTCATTTTGAGAATGATAAATTTGAGGATGATATCCATTTTTATTTCAACTTGCTAGGAGTGATTTTTACACTGTAACCCAGACATCTGAACACACATGATAGTCACTGTTTCAAAAGATGGAAAGAGTTGTACCAAACTAATTGGGAAGAAGAGGTTATCATGAGAGACACAGAAATGTGATGGTCAGTTGGAATTCTGACTTCATACTCTCTTAAAGATGTACCCACCTTTACATGTATTTTTATTTTTCAAAGATGGAACGAGATATAGAATAGTATTTCTCCTAAATTTTGTTACATACTAGGCAGTCTCTATGTACAAATCAGCTTGAGGTTTCCTCCCTCACCTGAAGGGTATATCTGCACATTCACACGACTTTGTGTAGGATATTATAAAATATACAGATTAAAAGATATAAGCATATCACAAATTCCCTGTTCTCAACATTCTCATGGCTTAAATTCTAGAGTCAGAAGAAAATAAAAAATCCCACATAGAATTTCTATTTCTTTTTACAATATCTCAAATATAATCACTATTTTGACTTTCCCAAAACTGTCTTCAGAGAAGAACACTCAGCTAAGTTTCCTTAAATGTATTTGACCATCAGATTGTTTTCTTAGCATTTTTTTACTTAAGCGTTTCAGTAAAAATTCTTAAATTAATGTAGGGATACTTTAAAATACATATTTGACAACAAAAATGTGTTAGAAAAATGTGTGGCAGCATTTATTTAAACATACTTACAGGTTATTTTCTTGGACGGTAGTGAGAGCTCATTCTCGAACGTCTACGTTCTTCTATACCCTGGGTGTCTCTAAAAAGGTGTGAGATCTCCAAAAGACCAACTATTGAGGACTAAAACCCCTCCAATTTGTGTTTTCTGAGTTTTAAAGTAATTTTTGAACTTCATAACTCACATTTTCCTTATCTTCCAGCACTTTCCACATTGAACACCAGGTGGCAGCTGGAACCACCTTTTAGAACACGCCCCCGACACCGCCCTACCGGAAGCTGTCATACAAAGGAAATCTCCATGGCCACGCCTGGAGTTCAGCACCCCAGATGCGGACAGCGACACCGCCCAGTTGAGTCCCATGACTCGCTGCAGAGATTTTCACCTGACAAAGGAATGGGCCAATCTCAACCCCTTTCAAACGCCGCGTGATAGACCAATTTACAATGCCAGAAGTAGAGGGGGTGAATAGGAATCCCTTGATTTGGGACATTCGGACTGGCAGAGGATTCAGTTGACATTCACTGACACCATACATTGCAATATCTAGTCGTTTGGGTTTTTTTTTTTCTCTCCCTCATTCCCCGGCAGAATGTAAGTGTCTTATAGATACTGTCTTGCTGCGGGCAGACGTTTTATTACCCTAGCCTCCGTGTGTTGGTTTATTCCAACTACGTAGTAAGACTGCAAAGGCGGTGCGGGGCTCTGTGAATTATGGCAGCCAGGGCTTCGTTCTGTGGTAGGTAGTCTGTCAGCTTTCTGGAAACCATTACGGAAACCGACTGCTTTTTCCAGTTTTCCAACCAATTAACCTTGAAAATACAAATAGCAGTTGTCCTTTTGTTCGCATGAAATTATTATCTTAGGCAGAGACACCCGCCTGAGGTATGTTCAATAAGCAACGGCTGGCTTCGGTGTCATTTTTCCAGTTGCCTAGCAACCAATTAGACAAAAGGCTCCTTGGGGCTATTTTGGTTAGCGGTTTAGAATAATGGAGCCTACGAGTAAATGAACATGGGCTCAAGATAGCATATTACTTGGGGCTAGGATTTAGAGTGAGAATATGATTAAATTTCAGGTAGAGCTAAAACTCACAGTGACGATTTAAATCGACAAACGGGCCGAGTTTTCTCTTTATTGAACGGATTGCCTTCTCTGTTGCGTTGTTTTGGCTGCGATCATTCATGTCTTTAACCAGCAGAGGGCGAGTCGGTCGCAGTTTTCGATGCTCGAACATACTCCTTTCTCCCTCCCCCTCTGTCCCTGGGAAATTAATTTAGCACCAATCTCTTCAAATATAGAGCAAGCCTAGGAAGGTGTAGTGGCAGGATTGCAGCGCATAGGACTTGGCAGAATGCCCGTCCTTCTCAGCCTTGGAGAGAGGGCTGCTCTGTGCTCTTGACAGCATTAAATCTTTGCCTCAGGCTGCAGAGGGGATTGTCTCAGTTGCTGCAGGAGGGGGCAGGGAAGTAAAGCAGGCTCATCATCAGAAACCTAGATATCTGGGGTCACTAGCTTCAAAGAATTGAAGGGACCAGCGATGACATAGTGAGACGACCAACATAAATTGTGAAGATTTAAAAAGGGAAAGGAGAATTTTAGTCATTGGAATCAATAACTGTGTTGGAACAATAACCCCAAAAAAGGGTTGTGGTTTGACTTTGTTACTCTAAGAATGAAAGTGGGGAACGGGAGGAGGTTAGAGCAAATACTAAGGCGTTTAGGAGAGAATAAGTAAAAGCAAGCCCGCTTAAAGCACAAGACAATGAAAGGAACCTGCCAGAATGTAGGGCAGAGCCACAGAGCACGCAATATAAAGTTAATGTATTGCTGGGCAGGGCTTCCTCATACTCGGTGGGCATACCACTTCCTCTGCAGGAGGCATTTTACCTTGTAGAATAAGATTTTACAGAATCTCTCTGGGCAGCCAGCCAGAAATCCCATTAATTGGGCACACCCTTTATCCTGCATGTATTTATGCCCCGACATTCATCTACCTGGATTTCAAATGAGGAAAATTAATTTTTTTTTCTGGAAACCACTAAACTAAATTTTATGTATTGAATTTTTTTCCTCCCTCGGTCATTAAATTTCTTTAAAGCTTGTGTTTAAGGAATACTCAATTAATAAAATCAATTCATAAAACAGTACAATGACCTTTTTCTGGATTAAGAACCCAGTGTGTTGCATGTATAAGGTAAAAGATATTGTTACCAAGCTAAATCCCTAGCCCCATACTTTCCTTAAATTGGTATTGGGATAGGTATCTTAAGGGTACAACAACTTTAGGAAAACATGATTTGATACAAAGTTCCATGGTTAATTTAAAGATAAGTTGCATATTGATAGGGTTGCATAGCGCACCTGTGTTTCTATAATATTTCCTTTGCACAGGAGCATAGATAATTTTCTTTGAATAAACCAAACTTCAATCATGTCATAACGAAATGAATGAATATTTGAAATGATCTAATAGTATTTATCCTCAGAATTCAGAACTTTTGGGTGGGTTGAGACAAGGTTTTTCTGTGAAACACTGGCTGTCCTGGAACTTACTCTGTAGACCAGGCTGGCCTCACACTCACAGAGATCCACCTGCCTCTACCTCCCGAGTGCTGGGATTAAAGTCATGCACCACCACAGCCTTGCCAGAGCTATTTTTTTAAATCTAAGTACTGGGTCATTGCACAAGCACCTAATGAATGAGACTATCCAAATAGCCAATGACCAAAAGTTTTCAGTGTCATTAATCATCTAAGAAATGTTAAAAGTTGTAATGAAATGCCTTTTACTCTCTTAAGAAACTAGCTAGATAAGCAAAAAGGAGGCATTTTTTCCAAGTATTGAAAATGATCTGGGCAGTAGTGCACACCTTTAATCCCAGCACTCTAGAGGCAGTGGGAGGCAGATCCCTGAGTTCAAGGTCAGCCTGATCTACAGAGTGAGTTACTGGGCTACAGTTACTTTGTCTCAGGAGAAAAGAGAGAGAGAGGAAGAGGGAGAGGGAAAGAAAACAATGGAGCAATTTAACTACCACACATTGCTGGTGGAGTGTAAAATTGTTATGATCACTCAGAAAAAAATGGCAACATTAAGGTTTAAAATAAGCATAACAGAAATATCTACATGTGTACACAAAGACATGTACAAGAATGTTCATCATAGCTCAGATCTGGAAACAACCAATGTACTTAACGAACATAATGGATAAATATATTGCCATATAAGAAATATACATAGAAATAGTGGTTTTTAAACTGTTACTACATGTATTTGTATGAATAAATCTCATATGTTATAAAACATGTTATATTATTCACTTGGCAAAAAAAAATCAGAAACATGATTCCATGAATATAAAGCTCAATAAATTTTAAAAAAAACCTGTTAGGATGATAAAAGTGAAGAAGTAGTTACTTTACTGCAGATAAACACTGAGGGCATGGGGAGAATTCAGGAATTTGATAAGATTCTAGTTCATCTGGGTGGTAGTAACCAGGGTAGGTTTACTCAGTAAAAATTTATTGAACTGTGTACAATGATTGGTTCAAGTTTAAAGCATACCTTTAAAAAGACATAAGACAGATGATGTGAAACTCAAAATTAAAACTACTGAATGTCTTTACAGTGCACTGACAGCAAAATCTAAGATCCTTAATGTCTACAAGGCCCTACATGTATTACTCATGTCTAAATTTATAATCTTTTGTTAACTACTTTCTTCTTGGTCGCCACACTTCAATTATTATGTCTATCTGTCAGTTCCTAGCTACCCAAATCTCTGTTCAGCCTTGACCTTCCTGGTTTTTCCACCTGCACAAGCTATCAGCAGCTTTTTGCATGGCACACGCCTTCAAATCCTTCGATTCAGATTAATGAAATGTCTTTACAGAAGTGCTTCTTGACTTTGGAATTTAAAGTCCTTATTATTTCCCCATTTGTTGCTGTAACAATGCCATGATGGCTTTAAACAAACCTATCTCCTAATCCTTATTAAGTTCAAAAGTACAAAATGGGTCTCACTGAACTAAAATCAGGTATTAGCAGGAAGGCTTTCCCTCTGGACATTTTAGAGGATAATTTGGTTCTTTCCCTTTCAGTTCTCATGGACAGCTGTGTTTTTGGACTTGAAGTCCCTTCTTCCCCATTCAACAGCAGCAATGTTCCAAGCTCAGTCTTTCTCCGACTCTGGCATTCTTTCTACTGCCACCCTCCCCACTCTCGAGAACCTCAGAGATAATGTTGGGTCCACCCAGACAACACAGGATGATCTCCCATCCTCAAGGTTGCCTGAGAAGTAGCATTAATTCTTCCTTATAATGTGTAATGCATTTGCAGATTCTGGGGACTAAGATGAATACATCTCACCGGAAGTACTATTCTGCCCACTGCAAACCCACTCCACTCTTTGTGAATGCAGCACATGATGCTTACTTACTAAGGATCACTAGTCAAACTTTCAAATCATTTACATATTTGTTTATTCACCCACTGCCACACTGCTCCGCTATACTTGTAAATTCCATGGGATCACAGACCTCACCTGCCCAGTGCTTTTCCCTCCAGTGCCTACTACAGTGCCAGACACGGACTTATGGAAAGAGCAAGCAAATTGTGATCTTCTTTGCCTGTGTTTTGATACCTTCTCTCATTTTATCTGTTCTGCTCAGAAACTGTGTCTTGGGTGAAGAGGAAGAGTCATGGAGGAATCAATATCTTCATCTTTTCCTTTATACCTTAAAAAGATGATTTATAAATTAATACCTCATAGAAAACAGCTCATCGCAGTAATTACACAGCTGGAGAAAAATAATTTTAAAAGCTTACAGAAAAATACAGTACATGATGCAAACCTACTAAGACAGATGCAAAGACAGATGCACTCATGCAGGCATTGCAGGTTTCCATCTTGATAGGTTTTAAAATTAAACACTAACTTAGAAATAATGATTAATTGATTCCTCAAATACTTATTGAGCCCTCTTCTAGGCTCTGAGTGCACAGACGAAATTGTAAAATCCATTGGGTTTAGGAAGCCTACAAACACATGTGTATAATATCATATAAGGTAGAAACAAGCACAATAAAATAGGAGGAACTGATGAAAAACTAGTTAGACATTTTAAAATAGAGATTTTATCTATGTTATACAAATATAAGTCTGGGAGCTGGGGAAATGGCTCAGTAGATAAAGTGCTTGCTGTATAGATGTAAGGACCTGAATTTAGGTTGCCAGCACCCATGAAGAAAACAGGCACAGTAACATACTACTGCAGTCCCTCTACTAGGAGGGGTATGTGCTGGATTAACACTAACTAGAGTCATCTGAGTAGAGGAAATCTCTATCAAGAAACCTGCATTAGGTTGGACTAGAGGCATGCATGTAGGATATTTTCTTGGTTAATGATAGATGCAAAAATGCCCGGTCCACTGATGATGGTTTCAGCCCAGGGCAGGAGGTGGCCTTCTGTTGTATAAGAAAGCAGGCTGAGCAAGCCATAAAAAGCAAGTCAGTAAGCAGGGCTCTTCCATCACCTCTGCTTCAGTTCCTGCTACCAGGTTCCAGCCTTGAGCTCCTGCTCTCTCCTCCCCTAATGATGGAGTATACTCTGTAAGCTGAAATTAACCCTTTTCTCTGCACAGGTTGTTTTTGGCCATGGTGTTATCACAGCAACAACAACAACAACAACAAAGCTAAGTCACAGTCTTAGTAGGGTTCCAAGACTTGATGATCACTCAGCATAGATTACTGGTGAGCTCCAGGTTCAGCAAGAAAATAAAGTGACGGTAATAGAGGAATATCCCAGATATTGGCCTTGTCTGCACATGCACACATAAGTAAACACACATATGCCCCCAAGCACAGACCACACACACACACACAGACACACACACAGATACACACACACACACACACAGACACACACACACACACACACACACACACACACACACATCTGGTGGTGCTATAGACAGCATAAGGGGAAGCAATGGAAAGCCACTGCAATGATATGGGCAAAAAGTAACATTGTTTAAACTAGGGTAGTTGAGATAGAGATTCAAAGATTTGGATTTGAGACACTTTTGTTTTGTTTTGTTTTTAAATTAATAAGTACTAACTGTATATACTGTATATATGTCATATAAACTCCATCAAATAAAATAGATCTGATGGGATAGTCCAGTTATGAAAACTAGTTGTTTAAATATAATTATTTTTATTAAAAATTTTTCATACAATATATTTTGATCATGTTTTCCCCTCCCCCAACTCCTCTCAGATCCCCCCATCTCCCTACCCACCAAACTTTACGATGTCTTCTCTCTCTTTCTCAAAATGTGAAAATCTAAACGGACACATAAAAAACAAATGTAACAAAAAAAAAAAACCAAAGCAAAATGAAATGAAACAAAAGGCCCCCAAGAAGAACCCATACAGTCAGTTTTGTGTTGGCCTACTACTTCCGGGCCTGGGGCCTGCCCTGGAGTGTGGTTGGCATGCCCAGCAGCATGCCACTGGAGAAAACTGACTTTCCCGTTCCCAGCAGGTGTTATTTACAAACAGATTCTTGCTTAGAGGTGAGACTTTGTGTCTACCTCACCTTCTCAGTGCTGGGACTTTGTCTGGCTTGAACCTATGCAGGCCTTTATGCATGCTGCTCTAGTCTCTGTGAGTTCACATTAAATATAATTTATCTTTTTTAATTTTTATTTTATGTGCATTGACATTCTGCCTGCATGTATGTCTGTGTGAGAGTGCTGAGTCTCCTGGAACTGGATCTCTAGACAGCAGGGAGCCACAGTGTGGGTGCTGGGAACTGAACCTGGGGAGCAGTCAGTGCTCTTAACTGCTGAGCCATCTCTCCAACCCATTATATAATATATAATTATCCAGATGAAGAGCAGAAGGAGGGAGAATATGAACAAGGAAGTCAGGACCGCGCAGAGTGAGCCCACCCACTGAGACGGTGTGACTAATCTAATGGGAGCTCACCAAGGCCAGCTGGACTGGGACTGAACGAGCATGTGATCAGACCGGACTCTCTGAACATGGCTGACAATGAGGGCTGACTGAGAAGCCAATGATAATGGCACTGGGTTTTGATTCTACTGCATGTACTGGCTTTTTGGTAGCCTAGTCTGTTTGGGTGCACACCTTCCTAGACCTGGATGGAGGGGGGAGGACCTTGGACTTTCCACAGGGCAGGGCACCCTGACTTCTCTTAGGACTGGAGAGGGAGGGGGAGGGAAATGGGAGAAGGGGAGGAAGTGGAAATTTTTAATAAATAAATTTTTAAAAATCTAAAAAAATTAAAAATAAAAAATAAATAAAAATTTGAGAAAAACTAAAGGAGAATCAGTGATAAATATAGAGAACTTTTTCAAGGAATTTTTTGGTAAAAAAGAGAGAAACAAATGGTAGCGGAAAGGAAAGATGGGTCGAGATGGTGATTTTAAGATGCAAGAACAACATTCTTGTACGTTAATTGAAAAGATTCAACGGAAAGGAGACAATCAATAATATGTTAGAGTCAGAAACTGATATCCTTGAGAGCGTGCTATGGCAAAGGATTTGAACACAAGTATAGAGACAGTCTCAGGTACGCACATAGCCACTTCATTTAACAGTCACAGAACATAAAGCAAGGCATAAAAAGCAGACAGGTTAATACGTCAATGTGGTAAGAGCTTCTGAGGTCATCCTCTAAGCACTTTGTTTATTAGTAAATTAATAAGATGCTCGACTAATGGAGAGAATGGAGCGTGCTGAAGGTTAAAAAAAGTATGAAGTAGTCAAGGTAGAATGGGTAAGAAAGGGAGAGTACGCGGACTAGACAAACACCATGTAGTAGCCAGACAGCATTAAGGGCCATTTGTATTCACACACACCACGTGAGAAGAGCTAGCAACGTTATGATGCTTTTTCTCCCACACCAGTCTATATAAACACAAGTCTGGTGTAGGCAAACTTTTATATTTATAAATATTTGAATTCTATAACCAAGTACATTTAGTTGAGAGAGGATCAGGTGTTAAGGATATACAAAAGGGGTTGGTTAGAACTGTTGACCACAGATATTTTTAGCTGTAAACAAGGGTACAGGGTAGTGGTGAATATAAAAACGGATGGTGGAACTAACAAATTTCATGTATTAGACTGGCGGAGTGTTTATGACAGTTGGGTCTTACAGGGATTGAGTTGGAAAAAATGGAGGGATAACTATAACATTTGATGTTTGAAACTTAAGTTGAGAAAGTGTTGCAGTTACTGATAATAATCATAACATTATCTTTCTCATAGTGTGGCTAGAATAGGTGACAGAGATAAGCAGAAGATCCAGGACTTCGAGGAGTGACAGCCAAGAGATGGAAACATTAGACTGTTAGGACAGCAACTCTACAGAACTAGGGAAGGAACAGAACTGGACAAGTAACAAGTCGTCACACCGAAAGCCTCTGTAAACAAGAGAAAGTCCCACGGAGTTAGTAGATAAAAGATGCGAAGGTCGCCAGTGGGGTCACAGAGGAGATGCTAAACTGACCTCAGGCTTAGGATTGTTGTCAGGACCAAGAGAGGTAGAATGACCTAGAAGTGTCAAAGACAAGACAGAAATTTCTTGTCTCTAGGCTCACAGGCATAAAGGCTAAGAAGACAACATAGTTATATTTCGAGAAGACTAAATTAAGGTGCTGGCCTAAGGAAAAACCAGGTTTCATTCCAATACAAAGGTAGAATTTCAGGAAAAAAAATGCTGAGGAACTTTGCTAACGTACAGCGGAAAGGGTTTGATAATTGAGGGATACGAATAACATAAGAAAAAGAAACCATATGGCTCTGAGTGACAAGAAATGACGTGGGAGTTCTTAATTTTTGGAAACCAACATAAACTGAAAGCTGATTTCGATGGTTCCATGACACATAGGGGCATTAAAGTTATAATGTGAGAGGTGTTCAACTCTTCTCAGAAATATTCCAAGGTCCGAGACTCTCATGTAGCTAAAACTAGCATCTTCCTTTAAGCCCTGTGCCGTGTAAGATTCCTTTTGACATGGTCCAGTGTAGATGTGGAGACCATAGATGGACAGTAATTGTCATCTAGTGCAGAATTTCTTACTAGTGCCTTTGGTTGTTACCCATAACAGGAGGAGTAACACTCTGGCTTCCTACTCATCTTGAAGTCAGATCCCCTTTAGAACACTTGATTTTTTAGAAGACCAGAACACAGGAAATGATAGTGGAACAGACTGCCTTTTCCTACCATGAGTAAGTAGCATTTGAGAACCAAAGGGCAACAAGGGTGATTAAAATGTGCTGAGCTGAAAAATATGTGTGTTTTCCAAGGGTTGTGGTGAGTGGAAAGTTCAGTCCAAACTTTATAATTGTTTTCCTTTGAAAGTTGGCTACATTCTATCACCAAGATCAGAAACACAATGGTCGAATCAGTAACTGTGGGCACTTTGAAACATCCTAATATTTAAGAGGAAATTAAAAGTAAGTCTAGCGAGCTATCAACGTTAAAAATCACAAACAGACACACACATACTGAGTCACTGTAATAATGCTCCAGTCTAGTTCACAGAGTCTCTGCAGATTCAATTTGGCATCAAATAACAGCCTATTCTTCTCTGCCACCGTGGTTGTCTGGAGCTGATGAGGAGACAGATAACACTTAGGCTACAGAGAGGAAGAAAGACATGCCCTCGGGTGACACTTTGTTTTCAGAATCAGTCTGGGAATGCACATTTCATCTGTTTTTCTGGGCAACAGTAGCCAAAATTGGAGACTTTTGCTATGGTGCTTTTTCTTAAGTTAGTTTAATGAGTTAGGGAGTTTGAGCACCAGAATTTCCCTCTGGCTGTGTCCCTAATACTTACAAGTCAGTGACTATTTGTACCAGTTTCTCCATCTGTACAAGTGCAAAATAAAACTATAGCAAGTCAATGGGGATTTTTGAGCCATGGCAGATTTAAACCAATGGCTTTCAACATTAGCAGCCACATTGGAGAATGTATTTGCCATATTTAGTCCAGGCCTTAGTTGTGCTTGAAGAGAAACAGGCTTTCCTCTCAGAAGACATACAGAAGGGAGCCAGAGTCAGGAGGCACATTCAATGTGGGACACTGTAAATAGTAAATGAATTAGGTTCGTAGATGACCATAACTTACCCAGACAGGGAACAACCTTTTCAAAGAGCTTGATAAGGTGGTTGAAGAGATTTAGCTCACCTTGATACCAATTCACTGAAAACCAGTTCTTCTGACGGCAATTTGCCTAATTAATTTATCTAAAATGAACATCTTCTACAACATCGATTCCCAATCCAAGCTGTGAATGAGGTGATTCTGACCTGGGGAAAGGACAGAAGCACTGACACTGAGGCCACATGATTTCATCTGTGGTAGAGCCCAGTCACCGCCAGATTAAGTAAAGAAACCCGGTTAGATTTAAACAGCTGACAGAAGCAAATACTTTCTCATGGTGTGCCTCAAATATCCCATTGAACACATTTCGTGAGACACAATTACACTAGCACTTTATTTGCTATTTATCTGAAACTGAAATGTCATCAAATGTCCTGTTTCCATTCGTTAAATCAGATAACGCCCGTGTAACTCCAGCTTACGCAGAACCATCAGTAGCTTTAGTGTATGTTATTAATAAAGATTGGATTGGGTTTCACATTTTCTGAATGATTTTGTGTTTTAGATTTAAATGTTTGAAAAGTCCATTGTAAGCTATTTGTAAATTCTTTTTCAATCTACTCATTTCTAAGAGATGAAAAAATTTCTATCATTTTATATTTCTGAAAAATACTGTTTGAGGAGGCTGGAGAGATGGTTCATCTTTTAAGAGCACTTATTGCTCTTGCGGGGGACCTAAATTTGGTTCCCAGCACTCGTACTGTAGCACATAACAATTCACAACTACAGTTCCAAGGAATCTAGCAACCTCTTCTGACCTCAGCAAGCACCAAGCACACACACCAACCTACTTTAGTAACTCCAGTTCCAAGGATTCCAACACTCTCTTCTGGCCTCTGCAGGCACTGTGAACTCACAGTACACATAAATACATTCTGGCCAAAACACTCACATGCATAAAATAAGAATAAATCTTTAAAAATATTGTCAATATGCCATGCTTCACTTGATTCATGCAATGTAACCTTTTTAAATAATAAAATAGATATAATAGAACAGAAACTAATACACCAGAATTGGACAAAACAAACAGAAAGAAAAGAATCAGAGACGCACCATTTGGCACACTCAGGAATTCCATAAAAGCACTAAATTTGAAGTCATAACATATACGCAGAGGACCTGGTACAGACCAGGGCATGCTGCCTCTGACTCTGTGGGTTCCTATGAGCTTTTATCATGCTGACTTAGAGGGCCATTTGTTGTTGTTGTTGTTGTCCCCATCCCTTCTGGCTCTTACACTCTTTCTGCCTCCTTTTCCACAGGGTTCCCTGAGCCCTGAGGAGAGGAATTTGATGGAGAGGCCCCATTTAAGGCTGAGTGTTCCAAGGTCTCTCACTCTCTGTATAATATCTGGCTGTAGGTATCTCTATTGTCTCCATCCACTGCAAGCTTCTCTGTTGGTAGCTGAACAAGACAATGAATTAAGACTGCAACAGAATGTCATTAGGGGGTCATTTTCTTGCCACATTCTTTTAGTAGAACAGAAAGTAGTATTTGGTTTTACCCCAGGCCCCTGGGCTGTCTAGTCTCAGGTTCTTGGTTACCCAAGCAGTGTCGGGTATGGGTTCCCTCTCATGAAGTGGCCCTTAAGTCAAAACAGATCTTGGTTAGTTATTTCCACAAGCTTTGTGCCAGCTCTGCCCAAGAATATTTTGCAGGCAGAACAGCATTGGAAATCAAAAGGTTTCTGTCTGACTTGGTGTTTTTCTTCCTTTTTTGGTTGCAT
The DNA here is from genome assembly GCF_903992535.2 of Arvicola amphibius. Lineage (NCBI taxonomy): Eukaryota > Metazoa > Chordata > Mammalia > Rodentia > Cricetidae > Arvicola > Arvicola amphibius. Next base: position 114,267,260 of record NC_052051.1, on the reverse strand, counting down.
GCAGGGTACATTCCTGTACCAAAGGCACTGGGAAGTAGTGGTGAAGGCTCTATGTTGGCCCCGGCTTGACTTCTCCATGTTCAATGAGTTATGTTGGTGTTCTATTCAGCAATGGGACTTTACTATCAGTTTGCAGTGAACAACCCATAGTCTTGGCAACAGCCTGGATTGTTTGTGGATTTCCATGGGACCCTTTGAGCCAACAACTCAATGAGATGTAACCCAATCCTGGTATTGGAAACTTCATTTGGTGGCAAGAAATGACCAATTGGGGCTGTCTTCTCCATTATTTGGCAATTTCAACTAGATCACCTTCATATATTTTACATATTTTAGGAAGCTCCCATTGCATTAGGTTTTCATATGACCCCCTCAAATGGCACTTAATTTTAGTTATTTCTTCCCATAATTCCCCCTTGTTCCCCTCTCCCATTTTCTTCCCCACTTGATCTTCCCATTTCAGGCTCCCGCTTCATCCGTAATTAATTATCTATTGCATTTCTCTTCCCTAACAAGATCTATCTGTATGTAACCCCTACTCCAGTGGTTCTGAACCTGTAGGTCACAACCCCTTTGGAGGTTGCATATCAGATATCTTGCATATCAGATACCTACATTATGATTCATAACAGTAGGAAAACACAGTTATGAAGTAGCAATGAAATAATTTTATAGTTAGGGGTCACCACAATATGAGGAGTTGAGATTTTTGCAGTGTGATAAACATGGATCTGTTTGGATTCTTCTACATTCAGCCATCCAGCTTGACCAGCACCACTTGTTAAAGATGCCGTCTTTTTCCAGTGTGTGTGTTTGTCTTCTTTATCAAAACTCAGGTGTCCATAGATGCGTGGGTTTATGTATGGGTCTTCAGTTTGGTTCCATTGCTTGATACGTCTGCTTTGGGGCCAATACCATTCTGTTTTTATTACTATAGTTCTGTAGTACAACTTGAAATTGAGGATAGTGATACTTCTAGCATTTCTTTTATTATTCAGACTGTTTTAGCTATCCGAATTCTTGTGTTTTCATATGAAGTTAAAAATTGTACTTTCAATACCTGTGTATTAGAATTATAACAGAAATTGCATTGAATCTGTAGATTGCTTTTGGTAGGGTGTCCATTTTTACTATATTAATCCTAGATCTTTCCCTCATCTGATAGCTTATAAATTTCCTTCTTTAATGTCTTAAAGTCCTTATCTTACAAGTCTTCGACTTGCTGGGTTAGAGTTACCTCTATTATCTGAGGCTGTTGTGAAAGGTGTTGCTTCCCTGACCTCTTTCTCAGTACACTTGTCGTTTGTATAGAGGAGGGCTACTGATTGTTGTGAGGTAGTTTTGTGTCCTACTTTGCTGAAAGTGTTCAACAATTGTAGGAGTTTCCTGGTGGAATTTATAGGGTCACTAATGTGTATCATATCATCTACAAATAAGTATACTTTGACTTCTTCCTTTCCTATTCCCTTGACCTCCTTTGTCTTATTGCTCTAGCTAAGACTTGGAGTATTATATTAAATAGGTATGGAGAGAGTGGACATCTTTGTACTGTTCTTAATTTTAGTGGAATTGCTTTGAGCTTCTCTCCATTTAAGTTGATGTTGGCTATGGGCTTACATTAAACTTCCTTTATTATGTTGAAGTATGTCCCTTTTATCCCTAATCTCTCTAGCATTTTTATCATGAAAGGTGTTAGATTCTGCATCTAATGAGATGATTATGTGGTTTTTGTCTTTCAATCTGTTTATATAGTAGGTTACATTTATCTGTTTACTTAGGATAAACCATCCCTGTGTCTATGGAATAAAGCCTACTTAATTATGGTGAATGATCTTTTTGATGTGTTCTTGGATTCAGTTTGCAAATATTTTATTGAGAATTTTTGCATATATGTGCATGAGGGAAATAGGTCTGTAATTCTCATTCTTTGTTGGGTCTTTATGTGGTTTATATATCAGCGTAAGTGTGGCCTTGTAAAACAAACTGGGCACTCTTCCTTCTGATTCTCTTTTGTGAGATAGTCTGAGAAATGTCTGTAATGGTCTGCTCTGTCCCTTTAAGAGACAAGCCACGCCTGCCCCCCATACCCCCCTACCCCACCCCACCACCACCACCCCACCTCCACCCAAGGCAAGCTGATCTTCAGCTTCTAGCCTGAGTCCCTTCCTTTTCCATCTCCCTCTGGAAGAGGCAGCTTGTCTTTTCCCTTCTCCCCATTTCTCCTCTTCCCCTTCTGTTTCTCTCTCTCTCTCTCTCTCTCTCTCTCTCTCTCTCTCTCTCTCTCTCTCTCTCTCTCTCTCTCTCTGCCTCTCTCATCTCTATCTCTATCTCTCTCTGCCTCTCTCTGCTTCTCTCTCTGCCTCTCTCTCTCTCTCTCTCTCTGCTCTTCTCCCCTTCCCCTCCATAACCCACTAAATAAATATCCAACTTCACTCTACATGGCATGCCTATCTGTCCATCTCTCACCCGCTGCATAGCTCCCTGCAGGGCGTGCCCATCCATCTGTCTCTCCTCCTGAGACTGGCTGCCCCTGGGCTAGGTCTCTCAGCTACCACACAGCTCCCTGCCTGGGATTCGCTGCCCCTAGTGGCCCACTGAAGCCACTTGGGGAACTGCACCATCCCTGCCTGGAACTGGCTGCTCTCGGACCAGCTGTCCACTTCCTGCTTCTGTTCAGGGACCTGCAGCATGGTCTGATGGCCCATTGCCCACTGCAGACACTTGGAGACCTGCAGCATTTTACGTCTACCATTACAATGTCAGCATTCATTAACTCTTCTTTGAAAGTCTGTTAGAATTCTGCACTAGAACCATCTGGGCCTGGACTTTTTTTTTTTTTTTTTTTTTTTTTTTTTTTGTCGATCTTACTGATTTTCTCAAAGAACAAATTCTTTATTTCTTTGGTTCTTTGTACTGTCTTATTGTTGTTGTTTCTGTTGAATTGATTCAGCCCTGCATTTGATTATTTATTGCCATCTGCAATAAATAAATAAAAATGCAGAGACAGATATTGGGGTTCAACCTGAAGATCAGAAAAGCAAAGCAGCCAAGCCACTAGAGATTTCTTGCCTCTAAGAAATCCTCAGATTGCAAGAGAGAGAGTTCCTGTCTCATTTCACCTTATGTTCCTCTCTAGTGTTGGCATTAAAGGTGTGTGACTCCCTAGTACTGGGATTAAAGGTGTGTGCCACCACCCCCTGAATCTGTTTCTGTACTGATCTTGTTTTTGCCCATGGTGACCTTGAACTCAGAGATCCACCTGCCTCTGTCTCCTAAATCCTGGGATTAAGGGTATGTGACACTACTGCCTGACCACTAGTGGTTTAGTTTTGCCTTCTGGTCTTCAGGTGAGCTTTATTTATAAAGCATAAATAAAATGTTACTATAGCACCTGATCATCTATTGCCATCTGCTTCCTTTGGGTGTTATTTCTTCTTTTGTTCTGGATCTTTCAAGTGAGCTGCTAAATCATTAATATAATATCTTTCCAATATTTTATGTAAGTACTCAGTACTATGAACTTCCTCTTAGAACTGCCTTCTTTATGTCCCACAGGGTTGGGTATGTTTTGTTTTCATTTGCATTCAATTCTAAAAATTTTTTTAATTTCCTTCTTAATTTCTGACTTGACCTATTCTTCATTCAGTAGTGAGTTTTTCAATTTCCATGAGTTTGTAAACTTTCTGTTATTGATACTCAATTTTGATCTGTGGTGAACAGATAGGATGTAAGGTATTATTACAATTTTCTTGTATCTGTTGAGGCTTGCTTTGTGTCTGAGTATGTGGCCAGTTTTGGAGAAAGTTCTGGGAAATAGTGAGAAGAAGGTATATCCTTTTATGCTTGGGCAAAATGTTTGGTAAATATGTTAGGTCTATTTGGTTTATAATGTCAGTTATCTTGAGTATTTCTCTGTTTGGTTTTTGTCTATTGGCAAGAGCAGGGTATTGAAGCCTATCACTATAAGTACATGAGGGTTAATGTAATTTAAACTGTAGTCATGTTTCTTTTACAAACATGGGTGCCTTTGTGTTTGGGGCATAGATGTTAGAATTTCTATGTCTTCTTAGTGGATTTTCCCTGAGTATGTAGTATCCTTCCCTATCTGCTTTGATTAGTTTTAGTTTGAAGTCTGTTGTGTCAGGTATTAAAATGGCTATGCCAAGCTTGCTTCTTAGGGTCATTTGCTTGGAATATCTTTTTTTCATCCTTTTACCCTGAGGAGATGTCTATCCTTGATATAAATGTGAATGAATCACATTCTCTTATCCATTCTGTCAGTCTGCATATTTTTGTTGAAGGAATCGAGACCACTGGTGTTAAGAGATATCAATAAACAGTGTTAGTCTTATGATTTTGATGCTGTGGTGCGTGTGTGTTTCCACTGTTTTGATTTGCTGGTCTAGAACTATTTATTCCTATATTATCTTGGGTGTATTTAACCTCTTTAGGTTGTAGTTTTTCTCCTAGAACCTTCTGTAGGGCTGGATTTCTAGATAGATATTGCTTATATTTGGTTTTATCATGGAATGCCTTATCCTCTCCATGTATTATGATTGATAGTTTTGATGAGTACAGTAGTGTGGCTAGCATTTGTGGTCTCTTAAAGTCTGTAGAACATCTGGCCTTCTGGCTTTCAGAATCTCCATTGAGAAGTCAAGTGTTATTCTAATAGGCCTGCCTTTATATGTTAGTTTGTCTTTTCCCCTTGCAGCTTTTAATATTTTTTCTTTGTTCTCTTTTTGTTTGTTTGTGTTTGCTTTTGCTTTTGCTTTTGAGGCAGGGTTTCTTTGTATAGCCCTGGCTGTCCTGGAACTCACTCTGTAGACCAGGATGGTCCTGAACTCACAGAGATCAGAGGTCTGCGTGCCTCTGCCTCCCTAGTGCTGAGATTAAAGGTGCAGGCCACCACGGCCTGGTTTCTTTGTTTTATACTTTTAGTGTTTTATTAAATGCCAAGAGGACTTTCTTTTCTGGTTCAGATTATTTGATATTCTGTAGGCTTCTTGTATCCTTCTTTAGGTCAGGGAAATTTTCTTCTTTGACCTTGTTGAAATGTTTTCTGTGACTTTAACCTCAGTTTCTTCTCCTTCCTCTAGTCCTGTTATTCACTGGTTTACCATAGTGTCCCAGATTTCCTGAATGTTTTGTGTCAGGATATTTTTAGATTTAACATTTTCATTGACTGAGATTCCCATTTCTTTTATTGTATCTTCAATGCCTGAATTTCTCTTTATTATATTCATAAAGGCAATTTTAAGGTCTTTTTCTTGTGCTTCAGCTATGTTGGAATACTCAGGGCCTACTCTAGTTGCTTGCTAGACTCTGATGGAAGCATACTGTTCTGAGTATTACTGGTTGTGTTTTTACACTGGTAGCGAGGCATCTGGGTTTTAGAAGATGTAATTTAAAGTCTAATATCTGGTCTTGTCTTTTGGGGATTGATATTTTGTCCCTTGGCTTCTGTTACCCTCTCTGGTTCTTAAGAGAGTACAGTGGTTGTATTGTGTGTTACCTGACAGGAAATGCTTCTGGGATCCTTATAAGTGTGGGTTCTGGGGTCCAGGTAAAACTTCTGGGTATTGGGAACCGACACTTAGGAATAAGGATGGGCGAGGGTGTGGCTGAAAGGGTCCACAGGAGGAAAGAATGAGGGTTTTCCACCAGAATCTGCTTAGTCCCCGAGGATTAGGAGAAGAGAGTGAGGAGAGGCCACAGCAGGAGATCTGCTGCTGGGCTGGGAATGAGGTTAGGGGATGGACTTGGAGGAGCAAAGGGAGAGGTGAAGATCTGCTCGTAACCTACTGCTTCCCTGGCTGGAGTACCAATGTAGTCCTTTAAAGTATTTATGCTTTGATATTAGTAAATAGCAATATTATTTTGTGGCTTTCTAATTTCTAGGAGCATTTTGTCTTTAGATGTTGTTCACGGTGGTTTTTGAAGTGATTTTTTTTTTTAAAACTGTACCTACAAAATAAGTATTTTCTTATTTTCATCTTTATAAAACTTTAACCCATCTTGAGTTTTTTTTAATTCATCAGTTTTTGTGTCAGAGCTTATGACTCTAATATTCTTCTTAATAAACCCTGATTACAGATGTTATATCTAGTTTGAGCCACGTGTGCTGTGTGCGTGAATGTGTTGTGTGTGTGTGTGTGTGTGTGTGTGTGTGTATTTGTGTATATATTGTGATATAAAAAATACGCTAGGTGGGACTTCTGGGGACCCCTCCTAAGATTTCCCTTCTTGTTGATGAAAATGCTGGAATTCTAGGTGCCACGTTGAACAATGGAAGACTCTGGTGATTGGGAGTCCATGCTAAAGGCAGACAACAGAAGTTACACCTCCCAATTCCAAATAATATAACAAACCTAGCCTCCACCTCAACTCCCTACCACTAGACTTCTTTTTAGGAGGGGAGCATTATTTCCATCCCGACTAAGTCACTTTTACTTTTGAATCTTTTAAATCCAAACTAGCTTACTACTTTACTTTTAATACCTTTATTACCTCCCCAACCACTGCGGGCGTGTATACATCTCTCTTTCTTCACACAGGTACTTTAATTTTATTAAATTTATTTTTGTGTATAATATTTTTAAGTTTTTTATTATGGTTAAAGTGCACATAAAATTAACATGTTAACAGCATCACCACCATCCATTACCAAAACAGTTTGCATTTTGTAAAACTGAAGCCTTAATAAATAACAATTCCCTATTCTTTCTACCTCACAGGCCCTGACAACTATTCACTCTGTGTATAGCTATTTTCTAAATACCTATTCTGTATGTGCTTTCTGGAAATCATCATGGTAAGTCGAATAAACCAGAATCAGAATGACAACGTTGCAGGTACTCTCTCCTGAAATGTTGATGGTTTAAGAGGCAGAAGTTGAAAGGGGAATATGTGGGGAAAGGAAGGATCTGCAAAAGGTGGGATCTGCAGAAGGGGAGAACAGGGGAGGTGGGGCAAGAGGACAATGCAGAGTTGAGTAAGATCAAAGTACATGATATGCATGTGAAAAGCATAAGAAAACCCATGATTTTGTACAATTAATTATGCTAATAGAAAAAAATTACTTTATGATTTTTACCACTGTCTCTCAACAGCAGAACCACATGACATTTGGAGAGAGGTCTGTTTGGGTCATTTTACATAGTGTAATGTCTGTAAAGTTCACCCATATTATTTTTAAATATATATATATCAGTATATATCAGAATCCCCTTCTTTCAACGCTAAGAAATATTTCACATATATGTATATATACATATACAGAGCATGTAATACTAACCCATTCATCCGCAGATTGGTCTAATTGCCATGTTTTACTTATGAATAAAAACCTCTACGAATATGAGTTTATTGGTATCTGCTTATGCTCTTCCAACTCCTTAGGATAAGTGTCCAGATGTTGAATTGCTAGCTAATACAGTGATTCTATTTTTATGTGGGGACAGGCCATGCTGCTTTTCATAGTGCAGTACTATGTTATATCCCTTCCAACAGTGCATAGGGTCGCAGTTTCTCCTCCTCATCACCAACACACAGCTTTTTTTTTTGCTTCATTTGATTATAGTCATCAAAATGGCTCCAAGTTGGTATCCTGTTGTAGCACTGACTTGCACTTACCCTAGTTACTAGCGATGTGTACTGTCTTGCACTTAGTTCTCACTCGTATTTCTTCTCTGAAGACATGTCTATTCGAGTCTTATAGCACAAATTCTAATTGTTCTTAATAACAAAACCTATCAGGGGTGAAAACTGAAGGATCAGAGAAGCAGAGCAGCCAGTCACTAGAGTTCTTGCCTCTACCAATGGTCAGAACAAAGGGGCAATCCTGTCCTCAGACTGACTGTTTCAGACGGCTGCCTCAGACTGCACTGAGCTGCTGTCTCCTTCTGACTTGTATTCCTCTCTCCGCCCAGCCATATCCCTCCTGTCTCCACCTCCCTAGTGCTGGAACTAAAGGTGTGGGATCCCAAGAGCTGGGATCACCTTTGTGTGAGCTCTGTTTCTCTTAGACAGAATCAATCTCACGTACCCCAGGGTAGCCTTGAACTAACAGAGACCCACCTGCCTCTGTCTCCTGGGTCCTGGGATTAAAGGTGTGTGCCACCACTTCCTGACCTCTAGGGGCTTATCTCCACACTCTGATCTTCAGCTAAGTTTTATTTGCTAAAACACAAACAAAATACCACCACAAAGTCTTTTGCCCATTTTTTAATTGGGTTGTTTGAGCTCATATTATATTTTAGAAGTTTTCTTTGTGTTCTAGATAGATGCATACACTTTTACAAAGTCTTAAAAACAATGCACTCCCATTTTAAGACACAAAGAGGTGTGCAGTTGGTAAGAAGATATCAGATTTGCTCTCCCTACCTGAGAAAAAAAGCATTGTTAAGACTTTTGGAATGTTTTCTTTCAGTCTTTTTTTTTCTTTGTGTCTCATTTTACATAGCAAAGTACATAGTTTATGGTAGTTTCCATAAAATATCATTTTAATGACTGAAGTATGTATATATTCTTTCACATCTTGACTTTTGTCACTTTAGTGGATGTAACAAAGGTACATTAACCATTATTTTATTAATAATAAAGATATAATGAAGCTATTAGTGCATAGATCTTTGTCTAACTGTAGTTTCTATAAATGGATAAAATGTTTTGAACACCTGTAAAGCTTTAAGTACATCACAATAAAGAGTTAGATTTTAATGGGACTAGACACCCCTCCTTGCATCCTAGCAATGAAGGTATAAAACAGAAAAGGCAAATGGGGATTTTTTTTTTTACTGACAAATCTGATATTAGGGAATGTGTTTATATATTCAGGAAAATGTGATTCTTACACTGACTTCCAGAACTGAACCCAACCAAGGTATTCCTATACATGGGCTCTGGAGGGAGAATTTGATTCAAGAAAAAGAAAAGAAGCAGATGGCTTATGCATGCCCTATTTACCCTTCCAAATTCTTCTGTCAGGAAGCAGAGTTTTCTCTAAGAAGGAGTGCAGGATCAGGTGCATGTGAGCTATAAATATCAAATTATTACAGCTCCTTCAAAAGGGGAACGAGAGCGGGAAGGGGTTCCATATCTTTGAGAACTGATGTATTCATTGTTTTTCTCGTTGTCTTGACAAAACACCAATCAAAACCAAGGTAAGATGGAGGGGTCTATTTTGGCTCAGGGTTTGGGGATATAGTCCACCTTGGCGGGGAGGGCCTGGTAACAGGAACACGAGGGAGTGGCTCACATTTCATCCGTGGTGAAGAAGCAGAGACAAACGCCAGTGTTCCCCTGTCTTCTCCTCCATTCCTTTTTACTAACATTCCTACTCCAGTCCACGCAATGGTGCTCACACTCAGGGTTTGTCTTTCCTCCTCAGCTGATGCAGGTAAAACACCCATACACATTAAATAACTGATTAACATTTTAAAAACTACTGCCACTGGGGCTGGAGAGATGGCTCAGAGGTTAAGAGCATTGCCTGCTCTTCCAAAGGTCCTGAGTTCAATTCCCAGCAACCATATAACCATCTCTAATGGGGTCCGGTGCCCTCTTCTGGCCTGGAGGCATACACACAGACAGAATATTGTATACATAATAAATAAATAAATAAATATTTAAAAAAACTACTGCCACTACTAAGACACACACACACACACACACACACACATACACACACACTGGAGATTTAACCCAGAACTTTGGGTACACTAGTCATGGGCACAACCCCTTAGCATATTATACCCCAGTCCTACTTTAAATTTTAATGGAAAACACCCAATATGTAATTATTTAAATTTATTGCTTTTGCTCAGTAATGGCGTCGAACAGTTGAACATCCTCCATATTTACAATTCCATACGGAGTCATTTGCTCATATTTCTGGAAGCCCAAGCATTTATCTTACACATTTTTACGATTTCTTCATATAATAAAAAGTATCTTTTATTTTATTCTCTGTTAAAATTTTGACAGTTCAAGTGCCTTTTTTACGTTAGGATTATACAGAACGAGTCTATGGGATCTTACCTAGCCTTTGTGCTTTGATTTACTGCCTGCAAGCTTAGGAATTTCCTCTCCTAAAAGGAGCTTAATAGATAAGCACTTTTCTTTTATTCTATTTCTTTCAAGTATAATTTATATTGATCTCTTTAATCAGGTGTTATTCACGGAGCTTGGGGCATGGTGTGGGGAAGAATGCTTGTCTCCCTTCGTATCTCCAGTTCCGTGTGTTCTCCTCTTAGACATCTGCTTCTCACACCAGGTAAGCAAACAGAAAGGCAGAGAGCTTGGAAAGAAATACAAAATCAAGTTTGGTTTTCTTAATTCGAAAGGAAAAGACAGTTTCCCTTTATGGTTAGTAGGCTAAAATATGTTTTATCTTAAAATTAAAATAAGGAAATTCAGCATAAACTTCTATAATGTAAGAGGAAAATGTCAACCTATTTTTAATAAAAGCAAATATACTCAGAAAAGAGTGAACTCGCACAACCTAGATAAAATAAATTTTAAACTAATTAAATATCAGGTAGATTCATTTTCATGTAAATTGATTTTTTTCTCTCTTTTTTCGAGTTTCTCTGTATATCTCTGACTGTCCTGGAACTCACTCTGTAGACAAAACTGCCTCGAACTCACAGAGACCTGCCTGCCTCTGCCTCCCTGAGTGCTGTAATTAGTGTGCCACCACCACCCAGCTGTAAATTGATTTTTGAAGCTTTTCAGATTTCTATTATTTGGAGTCTCTGTCACAATCAGGGTTTCACTGGAGATGAGAAAGTGAAACGCGGAGCTTAATAAGGACAACATAAGAGAGAGAAAGAGAAGAGGAGAGGAGAGGAGAGGAGAGGAGAGGAGAGGAGAGGAGAGGAGAGGAGAGGAGAGGAGAGGAGAGGAGAGGAGAGAAGCGAAAGGGGAGAGGAGTAACAGAGAAGAATCACCAGGGAAGCGAACAGATATCTGAAAGATAAAGACGGATTAAAGAGTAGGGAGGAGGGGGATAAGGAGAAGAGAGCCAGCGGTGGTGGCACACTCAAAGGAGTGTCAAGGAGGATTAAAGAATCCCAGCTCTCAGGAGGCAGAGGCAGGTGGATCTCTGAGAGTTTAAGGACAGCCAAGGCTACACAGAGAGACCCTGTCTCGAGGGAGCTGGGGAGGGGAGAGGGAGACTGAACAGAGAATTCTCAACAGAAGAAGTTCGAATGGCCAAAAGACACTTAAGGTCATGCTCAACCTCCCTAGCTATCAGGGAAATGCAAATCAAAACAACTTTGAGATATCATCTTACACCTGTCAGATTGGCTAAAATCCAAAACACCAATAATAACCTTTGCTGGAGAGGATGTGGGGTAAGGGGTACACTCATCCATTGCTGGTGGGAATGCACACTTGTGCAACCACTTTGGAAAGCAGTGTGGCGGTTTCTCAGGAAATTCGGGATCAACCTACCCCAGGACCCAGCAATTCCACTATTGGGAATCTACCCAAGAGATGCCCAATCATACTGATGGAGGAGAGTTATCTGTCTATGTTTCTTTCATTGGTTAATTAATAAAGAAAACTGCCTTGGCCCTTTAAGAGAGGTGGAGTAGACAGAACAGAATTGTGGGAACAAGGAAGTAGAGTTGGGGGAGAAGGAGGGGAGGGAAGGGGGAGGAGGAGGGGAGGGAAGGGGAGGAGGAGGGAAGGAGATGGAAATTTTTAAATATAAAAAAAAAAAAAACCATGAGAAAAAAAAAAACTCCATCAGCTTGTGGAGCAGGCCGGCGTTTGATACCACATTATATGTTTAACTATTAGTATTACTATTCGTAATAAACCTTTATGAGGTAAAAAAAAAAAAAAAAAAAAGAATCATTCAGAATGGGATCAGGAGCCATAAGGTGAACTTGTCAGAAAAAGCAGCACAGGCTCGGGCTGGAGAGATGGCTCAGCTGTCAAGAGCACTGGCTGCTCTTCCAGAGTTCCTGAGTTCAATTCCCAGCAACTACATGAAGGTTCACAACCATCTATAATGAAATCTAATGCCCTTTTCTGGTGTGCAGGCATACATGCAGATAGAACACTGCATACACAATAATAAATATTTAAAAAAAGAAACACAGGCTCAAATACTGTAAGTGCTTCCTCTGCACCCAGCATTTTCCTAAGCTCATCTCAGATATTAGTCCCTTCACTGTTCTCTTTCCTGATGTACAGTGAGACATTAGCATCAATGTTTGCTTTGTTGGTATTGTTAGCACAATTATTTATTATTGTTATTATTGTGTGTGGATGTACATGACCGGGGAGACATGTATCACAACACTTATGTGGAGATCAAAGGACAACGCGGCTCCTCCCTCCCACCTCTACCTGCTGAGCCATCTGGCTGGCCATCAACCTTTTCTTTTTTTTTTTTTTTTTTTTTTTTTCGAGACAGGGTTTCTCTGTAGCTTTAGAGCCTGTCCTGGAACTAGCTCTTGTAGACCAGGCTGGTCTCGAACTCACAGAGATCCGCCTGCCTCTGCCTCCCGAGTGCTGGGATTAAAGGCGTGCGCCACCACCGCCCGGCTCATCAACCCTTTCAATACCTCTAATTCTTGTAAGAAGCAGGCACTTGTGGGAGTTGGCCATGTTGCTATTCAGGTACCTATAAAACTAAGAATAACAACACGTGGTCTCCTTCTTGGAACAATGGAAAACAAAATCTTGCACCCTCTGGTTTTCGTATGAGTTCTGGGAAGTGGAACTCCAGGGCCAACACAGTTGGCCTGCTCTGTTTCATGGTCTCTAAATTCCTGATGCAACATGGCCTCTGGGACACAGGCCTAATGCATTTTGTTCCTTCTATGAAATGTCAAGTCTGCATTTATTGCGGTAATTATCCACTGCATATATATAGACTGAACATTGATTCGGAGATCACACACTGTGATCTATCTGGTATATCCACTGGGCCAAATAGCACATCAATTTTTCACAATGTCTTAAAGCCAAATTTTCTGCTTAGATACTTAAAGGTGTCTTATACTCTGATAAATAGTTGGCTCCATATGTTAGGACAGTTAATAATATTCTTCTAATGGAAGAGATGGAAAAAACAAAAATGTGCAGCTTTATTGTAACTAAAGAAATGCAGTTGGGGATGTAGCTCGGTGGTAGAATGTTTGTCTAGCAGGCTTGAGGCCATGAGTTCAGTGCCTTCGGCTGCACAAAGAGAAGGATATACAAATTAAATCATCATTCTTTGCTTATTATGATGCAAAAGTGAGAGTGATTATATGTAGTATTGCACAATATGCAGAAATTTTCATGTACATGTACACTGCTTTTATAAAGCTAATTTTGAAGTATGTATATGTGTATGTGTGTGCATGTACACATGTGTATGTATGTGTGTAAGTGTGTTTGTGTATATGTGTGCATATGGTTTTATTTATTTTGCTTTTTGGAACTGATCTTAAGAGAATTATTAGACTAATGTACCAAATACAGTCAGAGTTTTTTACTGCAGTAAAAGTTTAAAAGACTTTTAATTTCTATTACCAGAGGTCTGACTAAATAAAATAAAGCATTACAATATCACAGACTGTTATCATTTATAAACATGGGGGACATCAATGTTATCATTTATAAACAGGTGGTGGGGGACTAGTCCCATAAGGGGCAGCAGTTCCACGAGGGGCAGCAGTGGGTCATCCAAGGCCTTGACAGGACCCCTTGGTGGGTGGGAGACCAAGGCAGGTGAGAGTCAGACAGATACATCATGTAGAGAGAGCTTGAATATACAGTTTATTTAGTGGGTTATGGAGGGGGGGAAGGGAAAGGGGGTAGTAAGGGAGGAAGCAGGGAGGAGAAGGGAGAGAGGCAGAAGCTGCTTCTCCAGAAGAAGGGGGCAGAGAGAGGGCCCCCTTGCTTCAGCGGAAGTGGGAGGGAGATTGGGAGTTGGCAGGGCTTGTCTCTTTAAAGGACAGGGTACCCAGGTGACAGACCAGGCCAGCAGATTATAACACAGACTACTACACATAACTTAAACGGTTTACATATATATGGAAAAAAAGCAAATAATAGAAAACAAGATTAGCATTATCCTTTAAAACTGTTTAAAATGTATGTTCTGCCTCCTGATGCTTCCTACCGGGCAAAGGGAACTCCGTCACACCTTGTGAAACTGCGGTGACTTCTTTAATTGGAGAGAAAATTTCACTGTGTAACCTTGGCTGACCTGGAACGTGCTCTGTAGACCAGGCTAGCCTAGTACTTACAGAGCTCCACCTGTCTCTGTCTTCTGAGTCAATGGATTAAAGGTGTGCACCACCACACCCAGCATTTATAATTGGAAAATTGAGGAAGCATAAATAATTAAAACAGCTGGCTCAGCTCTGTCTCTTTTCACGCTTGAACCTGGAGCAGGAATACTCATTCATTTCTCTTTCTCCTTGCTGTCTTTGGTGCCTGATACTACGAGGGGAGGGGTGAATAATTCCAACGCTCTCTTAGTGGCCACATTTAGCATTCACACGGCCCGTGCTTTAACTCATCATTGTCATTACTGAAAAGAATATGCTTGACTTTTATGTTACTCTTTAGTCACCTAATTAATTATTATTAATTAATTAATAATAATTCAGAATTCTGGACAAGGAAGAAGACTGTTATTTATCAGGGCTTTACTTTAATTATCGAGTTATATATGCCTTGAAAATTGAATGGAAAAACACATTTTAGATTCCTAATGGTACCTGTCTACTTCACTCACTACTTCTGTCGATTTCCAGGTAACTTATTTAAGAAGAAAGCTTGTGTTACCTTTAGAATCGACGGATGGAAAGCAACATTGATATTTTATTCCAAGTAAGAGGAGAAATGAGATATAATAGTGGAATATTTTAATATTAGCGCTGCCTCTCTAGGTTACATTGTTTATGGCTCCCAAGGTCATAATAAAGAAATGGGTGCTGTCTGTCATTCACTGCTGGTTGCCTCGGGTCCTGTGGTACATGGTAATAGGAGAACGAATTTGTTTTGTCATTGGCCACTCGTGTGACGTGGGGGAAGTTGCTCTGCTTCCTCTTACATTTTTGAATGTGTGCCTAACCTTTAGCAGCCAAACGACCTCTCCAGCTCTCTCCTCCCTCTGGGCCTCGATTTCCTCATTATTAAGGAAGTTTCTTTGGGCCCTTTCTGTGCTTAGTGCACACCCAGGGAATGGCAGCTATTATCAGATTGTTAAGCATCTTCTTGCCTCTTTTTCTTGTGATTCCCATCCCCAAGGGCAGCCCTTTAGCTCAAGGCTGGTGGGATCAGGAACACATGAACTGGGAATCTGAAATACAAGGTAACTTTATGGATCACGATGGCCAAGGATTTATGTTTCTGGAACCTGTGAAACAGAGGAAGGGAGAAGCACAGAGAAGAATGAAATAGATAGATATAATTGGGAAGGATAAAGACAGTAATTCTGGCTTCTCAATTACTAGTTTTCGTTTTGGAAGTCCAGCCTCATTCCCACCCATAGTTTCAACGGAACAATCATGTGTCCCAAGCTTAACCTAAATAGATTTGGTTTCTTTGTCATCTAAGGATCTACCCTACAATATTCATCTCTATCAGTTGAAATGACCTTGTCTTGTCCACTGAGCCTGCCGTTCTAGAGCTGCACAAAACCAAATACCTGTGATTTTAATTTTACCTGATCGGTGCTGAGCACATACAAGAGTGCCCTTCCCACCCTTCAGTCGCCTGAGGGAGATTTAGCACTCCCTTCCTATTCTAACCACCAGGTACAAACCTGTGTACCACCCACTGATGCTCTAGAATGGCCTTGCCGAATGTTTGAGTCCTGCTTTCATCCTGCTGTACCTCTGTGAAAGGTGTGACAGAGAAACAGGGTAGCTGAAACCCAAGGTCCCTGAGAAATTGGCCCTAGGCCTAAAAGTGATGAAGGAGGAGCTCAGGAGAGCGGCTACAGCACAGCGGAGAAGTGAGCTTTGTCTGAATGGCGAATGCTGTCAGCCATAGAAAATGGAATAAGCCTAAGGACTTGGGAGTGGAATTGTTTTTTGAAAGACTGGTTTGTGAGAGAGAATGCTACCAACAATTTAAAGAGGAAAATCGTCTGAAGCTTTGAGCCAGATGGTTTTGCAATTGAGATTTTTTTTTTAACTTGCAAATGGCTGCCTTGATCTTCGCTGTCAAATTTATTATTTGACAAGCAATTTACTTTTCTTAAAGTAAAATCAGTTCCTTGGGCACCGAGTTCTATCTTCCAGCTAAGATGTAAAATCAGAGTGCTCATTCCTCAATGTTAAGCCAGATGATATTAAAACTAAAAAGGTATTTTAATTCTGAGGCTCTTTTTTTCCACACCTATGTATCAGTCTTTAGCAGAAGTGGAACCCCCCACCTCATTATTCTGGATAAGTAAACAAAGTTAAACCTCCCTTGCTTTTTCCTGTTTTTCTTGTGAATGTCTGTTCCTGTCCTTCATCATTTAACTATAAACAAAGCTAAAATATACTGCTGGTTACTAAAAATAAATTTGTTTTCAGGTAGAGGGATGTGACTATTGTAGAGGAAGATGCTTAAAGTTCATTAACAACCTTGCAAACTTCCTCTGCAGAATACACAAAGGTTTACAAAGTGCGGGCACTGAATTTATCACTGGAAACACATGCTTCTTTTTATTCATTATAGCAAGGAATCTAGGCACAATCCAGACATTAATAAAGGAATATCCAAATACACTAAGATCTGGATTTTTATGGGACTTGAGGAAACCTCTGCTATTATCAGTTAAAATTTCTATTTTTAACTATTTTGGAGAATGATCATAGCAGTATTTTTTATTTTTACTTCAAAAAGAAAACAACTCGGTGTGTGTGACATGCGCAGATGCATACACAGAGGGGAAATGTGGTTTGGAAAAATGCAGTAACTGTTTGCACTGGTTATCTGTGTAATGTTTTTTTCTTTTAAAAATGTGACGATTTATCCATGAGCAGCGTGCTTGTGACAGCTGAAGGGCAACTGCGAGAATCAGCGCTCTCCTGTTAGCGCAGGGCACTGGGGACTGAACTCAGGGTCTCAGGTTTGGTGACAGGCACATCGATTGCCTGAACCATCTAGTGAATCTCTGACGTTCTTAACGTACCTCTGGATTGCTTGGCTTATTTAAAAAGAACATTGTGACTTTCAAAATAGAAGTTCAATATCACATAAAACCAATGTAACACAGCAGAAGCCAAACTTAAAAATGGGAGCTATGAAACCAATCCCCCACATACTTACATATCAGCTGTTAATTTCTTTTAGCTCTTCTCTTAAACTGGTTGTTTATAGGGATTGCTTGTCACATGACATGACAATGTTGTAACAATGAAATGCTGGGCCCCATTTTTCACTATCTCACGTCTTCGTTTAGCTTTCTCCATTTTTAACTCCCCATTTCTTTATGCAGACTAGAGACGACGTGATGGAAGCAAATCTTCTAGTACCGCTCAAAGGAGCTAAAGGAAAAAAGCCACAAGCATGGAAGTTGTCTTGGGAAAAAGATTTTCAGGGTTTCATATTTCAGCAGCGCCAAAGGGATCTCCATGGGTCAGCCTCAGGCGAAAATCAACAAGAATTTTATCCAACTAGTGTAGCAATAGAGCTGCCAAGTACCAAAGGCAGGCGAGCACCACACTCATTTACTACAGTGCATCTAATAACAAAAGGTGTGTGCATGTGTGTATTCATGAGTGTGCGTACACACACTCGTGCCTCAGTAAAAAGCTGTGTTGTGTTGTGCCAGTCAGCAGTCAAGCTAATCAGGGAAAATAATGTGATTATTTCTACCCAGGGAGGAAACACGTCAAAAGGAGACTAAATAGGCCTAGGAGTGACCAACTGGCTATTTCCTAAGGGAGCCTCTGCTTTCCTGCCCTGATATCGTCATAGTTTTTTGTATGTCTATTTTGCTTTGTTTTGTTTACTTGTCTTAGTACATGTCTTGGTGTTTAAATAGATTTAAAAATCTAAGTTTAACACAAGAATTGAATTTATGTTTGGTCAGTTAACATTTGTACTTTGGAGCTACTTTGACCTTAAAGAAAAAAAAAATCATCATCATGAGATCCAGGACTCAGAATCTTACCTAGGAGCCTAAGAGCCAGCAGCCAAGCTCTAGATGGTCACAGGGGTATCTCATCTTTTAGAGTGAAATTCATTTTTATTTTCTTTCCCTTTCTTCCTTCCTTTCTTCCTTCTTTTCTTCCTTCCTTCCTTCCTTCCTTTCTTCCTTCTTTTCTTCCTTCCTTCTTTCCTTCCTTCCAAGACAGGGTCTAAGTATGTAGCTCTTTCTGTCCTGGAACTCTCTCTCTAGACCAGGCTGGCCTCAAACTCACAGAGATCTCCCTGCCTCTGCTTCCAGAGTGCTGGGATTAAAGGCCACTGCGCCCAGCTAAATTTCAAGTATTACTGCAGAGGTTCTCAACCTTCCTAATACTGCAACCCTTCAAGGCAGTTCCTCGTGTTGTGACAACCATAAAACTATGCTACTTCATAACTGCAATGTTGCTACTGTTTTGAGTCATAATGGAAATATCTGATATACAAGATATCTTATTGGAGACCTCCAGAGTGGTCATGACCCACAGGTTGAGAACTGCTATCTTAATGGGTAAATCCTTCACTCTACACAGGAGACCCTTACAAAGCAGCCTTAAGGGACTCATCCTGACTTGTCTTTTATCTCCTGTATGAGTCTAGGCGACTCTAAGATGTTCTGGTTCTGCTCTTAGCCCAAGCCTCACCTCTCTTACGCTGTTAGACTCACAGCGTTCGATCCATTTGAACATGAAGGTGACTTCAAGCCCAGGGTGTCTCCAGATTACAGATCATTGAAGTGAAACAGATGTAAACAGATGGATCACTCAACCCTTTACATGAAGAACTGGTTTCTATCCCCGACAGAAATAAGGGAAGTGCTACGGGACTTTTTTTTTCCTCCAAGGCTGAGCAAAGATGTGTCTGAGTAAATTCATTTTTAATTTGTGTTTATCATTGTATATGTGAGTGCATGCACGTGCCACAGCTCATGGGTGGTCAGAGAATAATTCTGGAGAGTCAATTTTCTCTTTCCATGGTGGATTCCAGAGACTGAACTCAGATCACAAGTGGCTGATTGCACCTGCTAAGTCATCCCACACGAGTTAGATTTTGTTTTTCAGATAGGGTTTCTCTGTGTAGCCCTGACTGTCCTGGAGCTCGCTCTGTAGACCAGGCTGGCCTCAAACCACCAGCCTCTGCCTCCCAGTGTTGGGATTAAAGGTGTGCACCACCACCTGGCTAGTGAGTATTTTTAATGCTAACTCCATGTTGATTTATTTTACTGTCTCTAATTTACATTTTGAGGAATAAGATAAGTCACAACCCTGCCTAACTGGTCTAAGAAAAAGAGGTAAGGAAAAGGATTGTTGATGATAGTGACTATTTCGTGAGCACATAATGTGCCAGAAACTGTGACTAAACCTTTTGAAGACGATCTTGATTTTTAAAAAAAGAAAGTCTCCACAGATATAAGGCTTGTACTAAGAGCTCATGGCTTTGGGAGTGAGGGAACTGGGGCTGGAAAACTGAGAGCAGGGTCTTACCAACCCCCACCCGTCTAGTTACAGAGAAATACTGTGTTACTAACAGGCATAGTCCCTACACACCCCAATCAGCAACTGCAGTCCTTGGGGAAACCTTGGAGGGGTTTATTTCCTTTCCACTTTAAAAGTGAGCTAAGCAAGTTACGTGGTCATCCCCTCTCTCAAGTTTCCCCTCTCTTTTACTATTAACATTCAGGGCTAGAAATCTCATTTCTTGTGGGGTCCTCTCCTGTGTATTGTAGGGTGTTGAGCAGTGTCCTTGGTCTCTGCCCACTAAAAGCTGCTGCAGCCTCACCTCCAAGTACGGAAGACAAAGATGATTCCTGACATAAACTGATGTCCTCCGGAGGTAAAACTCCGTACTGAGAAATACCACCTCTAAAGCCTATGCTCGTCAAAATTTAACTTCAAAAGAATAACATCATCTACCTTTACGGAACATACCTGCATGGGCAGAACCTGCCCAGGAGGGTACCCTACAGCCAACAAAAGTTCATTTGTGGGAGCAGGGCGTGTGTGTGTGTGTGTGTGTGTGTGTGTGTGTGTGTGTGTGTGTGTGTGTGTGTGAGAGAGAGAGAGAGAGAGAGAGAGAGAGAGAGAGAGAGAGAGAGAGAGAAAGAGAGAGAGAGAGCCTGTGAGCCTCATTATTTGGCTTCCTGAGCCTCATTATTTGGCTTCCTAACCAGAGTGAGATACAAAGCTAAACAAGCAAATGAGATGGCTGGGGTAGGGGCTCTAGTGATAAAAACTGATTGGCTGCAGTTCTCGTCAGATTAACATAGTAAAGTGGGCTGTGAGTGATTTTTCTATTCCATCCTTGTTTGCCCCAGTGATAAACAAAAACCAGGGTGACAGCCAGATGCCCTTCAGCGCTAACAGCTAAGGATCAGTGGTGCCCCACTTTCTCCTCCTCTTATACTTAGAAATGACCACCATTGCTCTCACACCACCATGTCCATTTATTAGCAATAACAGAAGAAATACCAATAGCACCAATTGAAAATGAATCCACATGACGTGTTTTATCCTTACAGCTGTAATAACTAGTAACTAACATGAATTGGAAAGCACTTCATAAATTTAAAAGTGCTGTACATATACATTATAGTCATCATCATTAATAAATTAGCCCGATTCTCCTAGTTCAAAAGGCACGTAAGGTCAGTTACATGGGCTTCAGTGGGGCAAAATGATCACAACCTACAATGCAGCAATGGTTCACATGTGTTGTCCACAAGTTTTACCCCATGCAATCCTGCAGAGCTGAAGTTACACACCCTTCAAAATATGGGAGAATGAAGCTAAAAGTAGACAAGACAGGTTTTTTTTGTTTTTTGTTTTTTGTTTGTTTTTTTTTAGATTTTATACCTTTTAAAACAGACTCCTACCTTTTTTATAGTAACTTTAAATAGATAAATATAATTAAACTTCTAAATTGTGCACAACAAACTTAAAATGTCTTCTTTATGGTAACAGTAAATTTTATTACTTTCTATGAGCTGATATTCCGGATAGCATTTCAAAGCAATCTGCAAATTCAAAGAGGTCAGATTGGTACAATTTTGTGCTTGCATACCCTCAGGGACTTTCTTCGGCATTTATTCCAGAATTGTTACTAGAAAAAAAAAAAACAGCTTTATCCATTCCCTTGCCAGCAGGAATCTTGGCAAGAGACAGCCCTTGGCTGACCATAAATAAAATTCCTTGAATCACCAGCATCTTGATTTAAGAAAGAAATTTTACTGTGTCTTTCATACAGAAAAAGCTGATTAACAATGGTTTAAAAAAAACACTATTTCACTGTTCCACAGGTGTACAAAAGGAAATATAATGGGCTTACATTCAACAATAAAGCTTAAAGTTCACTCTAGGTAATAGTTGCATTAACATTCACATACACAAGCACAGAGTAAGTATATCTCAGGAGTCTTATAATAGCATACAGCATACATATGGGAGATCGATTCAGGTAACATCATAGGTGTTAGTAAGATTAGCAATTCAGAGTGTTATAGAAAAGGAAAACTAAACAAGGCGAAGGTGTAGGCTAGCACACCGAGACAATCACAGGATCAAAGGAATGAAAAGTCTGCTCACTGTCTGTATGAGAAAATGATATTTTTCTTCAGTTTCTGGGCCTTGAGATAGTGGGTTAGAGAAGGTTGTGTAATCAAAGTGCACATCATTTTTCTTAGAAAAGAGAGAGAGAGAGAAAGATCCTTTTATTTAGTAATTACTACATGCAAAGAGGCAGCCCCAGAGTGACCTGAAAGAGTAAAGCTGTGATTGGCAGGTGGCCGGTATAATACAGATGTTCCAGGCAATTCTCTTAAAGCACTTCTGTAGCAGCAATGATCATTTTCAATGGCTGTAGACTGGATTCTCTTTTGAGGGGAGTTGGGGGAAATTGTATTCATCTTATTTCTTTAAAGGTTTATAGCTATAGACTTTCTCTTTTTTTTAATAAATCTATGAAACAACAAAGAGCATAAAGTGAGGTGCTGGGGTTCTTCTTTTGCTTTTGCATATGTGTTGTTGGAAAAGGATATGTCCTTTTCATAAACATTGTGTGCAAAAGAATTTTTAATAGCGTGAGCACAAGGACGTGTACAGGAAACACATCAGATCTGCTTCTGTTGCCCTGGCTGGCCCTCCATTCAACACTTGAGCTGCTGGCTTGTGTGCATAAGTAAAGCAGGTTTGGAGTACAGAGATACTACAGCCAACAGACTTGAGGGGCTCCCAAAGCTTTGTCAGTGGGGGTGGTTTCGTCAGCTAGAAGATGACCACCACACCTTGTGTTGAGAAATTGAGAAAGTCTGGTCCCTTTTAACTTCACATTTCCCCCTCCAGACCGAAGACTCCCGATGCTTCTGTATCTTTGTTTCTGTATCTTGTGTCAACTAGTCTAATCTGGTCCACCCCAGCCAGTATCAGGCTCTTGAACACTCATGGTAGCTACAAACACCCAGTGACCACAAACACCCAGGCTGCTCAACCTAAATACCTGTCAGCCTGCCCTGCAAATGTCATCAAGATGCCTGAAGCACAGGGCAGAGAGTCCAACTCTCACTGGCGGGGCTGGGAAGCCTCTCCTTTGCGGCGCAGGAGAAAGGAAACTTGGGTCTGCTTTTTAGGTTCTGAAAACAAGCCAGAGTGGAGAGAAAGAGTTAACACCAGACTTAGGAAAGCTTTTAAGACAAAACCTGTTCAATGTGATCAAGACAGACACAGGGAACTTTCTGCAGATTTCTGAGGTCTCTAAGAGGGCTCATGTCATAGGAGAAAGGAGCAGGGAGTTGCTACATGGGAGAGATTTGCCATTATTACAAAAACTGGCTAAGTGGCTTGTTTCCGTTTGGTGGCCTCACTGGTCACTGTTGTCGGTCGTGCTGTTCCCTTTCTCTTTTTTCTCCTGGGCCTTGTTACCCTTCTTCTTTTTCTTCTTTTTCTTGGTCTCTTCCTTTTTGCCGAAGGTTATAAAGTCGCTTTTGTCAATTTGGTTGTTAGCAGGCTCCTGCCGGATGGAGATGATTGCAGGAGATCCTGGGATAATGAATTTGTCTGGCAACTCACCGGGACCGGGCTGTTTGGGGTTGCCTGGTCCGTATTTAAAGGTCCAGCTGTTGCTGTTGACACCAGCACCCACCGGAGGGGACACCTCTCCTGCCTCAGGTTCTGAAAGACAAAACATCACAAGTCAACAACAGCGAATGTATGCCTTCTCTTACGACACACGCAAGTGAGACAAACTGCCCTCAAGTCTGAGGGGGAAGCCGGTGTCTGGAAATAATCAGCAGGGCAGATCTTCTTACCACAAAGCCCACACATCTAGTTCTCTAATGGCATGGTTTTAACTCTTTGTGAAGAATAAGGCAGCTGTGGTAGCTTTCCAGGGAACAAGGCATGAACTATACAGGCTTAGAATAGACAAGCTACTTTCAGTGTATGGATTATCGTCATTGATGTTCACTCGTTTTTGTTTGTTTTGTTTTTAAGACAGGGTTTCTCTGTGTAACCCTGGCTGTCCTAGAACTAACTCTGTAGACCAGGCTGGCCTCTGACTCACAGAGAACCACCTGCCTCTGCCTCCTGAGTGCTGGAATCAAAGGCGTGAGCCACCGAAGCCCAGCTTATTTTCACCCTTAATTCATGTCAAACTACAGATGAACTCTTTGAACTAATTATCCGTCTTAATTCTATGGATAGAAGAGAGATGAGATGGGAAGGAGTGGGGTACAGAGATCGTCACTCCATAATAGAAGAGGATAGACTCCCGCTGCACATTGAATCGATTTGTATGGATAAAGCATTCCAAGTCGATTTCATTTCCAAACTAAGCCTCCTTCTCCAGAGTGGTCACAGTCTATTTATACTAAGGCATATGCAAAGTATTGTAGAACTACCAAGGAGAAAATTATCCATTTTAGTGGAGGTTATATGGGGTTCTAGAGGTAAGGTGACGTTTGCACTGAGCCCGCGAAAGATGATTATGTATCCACAGGGGGCTCCTTTGCAAAACTTCTCCAAGAGTCACTCAAGTTGGAAGATACTCCATAAGATGCCATAGCAACTTTAGAGGGGAAGCCATAGCTGGAGAATGAGAGTGATGGTCTACCTGAAAAAGTGACCCCAGCAGCCATCACACTGGAACCTTTAGACTGCATAAGAGGGTTTATGCATCCGGTTGTGCTTTTTGGTAGACTGGCAGAAAGTTCAGCCAGACAGCTTGCTTGGGTTCACTTGCACCCGAGGCTTTCTTTCCCACTCACATCTGGTATTTCCATGCCTTGCTTCCTACAGTTTCTTAGGTGTCCCTGAGTACTGCCATTCTGAACGATGCCTGCACCAAGTTATCTATACGGGTTCCCAAACCAATGGTCATGTTTCAATTCCTATCCTACCCAAACCCTCAGAACTGTTGTAACTTCCTTCTTGAAGCAGTGACTCAGGAGTTCTTTGTCATGCAGGAGAATAATAACCCCCCCCATCTCCACGTAGGACTAGGCTCCTGTAACATGACAGCTTAACCTGAAAGGAAGCAGCTTGACAGCGTAGGCATTTCATATACACATAGAAACACCACGGGAATGGACAGTTCCTAAAGTGGTGGCTTTACGTGGGATTTCATAGGATTCCATGAAGAGCAGCGAATTTTCAGACAAGTGATAAGACAAAGGAATGAACTTTTTAGTCCCCAAGGACAGCAGCTTAAATGGCAGATGGCAACTGGTTGGTACAGGTTTGCTCTAGCTTGGATTGTTGCCTCCACAGAAAGGCTTATGGGGTGCAGAAACTTTGTAGATACTGTAGACTCAAGTCCAGGCCTAGTGCAAAGTTAGCTGCCTTCTACAATTTGCTCTCCTTAGTGTGTGTATGAACATTTTTTGTTTGCTTTTGTAAATCTATGTTTCACTTTTAGAAAAGCAAAAGAGGAGTCAGAGATTTTTTTTTTTCCTCTTGCCTTCTATATTTTGCAGAGGTGTCACCGGGCCAAGGCAGTCGGCGTTCTCCTGCCCTTTCTTTTTGCCTTTGCCCAGCTTCTTTTATGCCATCCTCCTCACCCATGTGTGTGATGGATTTGGCCTGTGATTCTCTTTATTATCTCCACATATTCCTTTCAGGGTCTCAGCCCTGTTTGAGGGCATAAATGACCATCTAAATGTGATAATAAAGTTGAGCATGGTGGCACAAGCTTATAATCCCAGCACTCGGGAGGCTGTAGCAGAAGGCTGGAGAAGTTCAAAGACAGCCTGGACTACATAACAAGTTCAAGGACAGCCTTGAACCATCTCAAAAATAAAATATAAACATATAAATAAATACACCAATGAGATACAGATTTGTATTTAAGGTTCCTATCCTTCTGTGCTATAATCTCCTATATCCAAATGCCTCTCTGATGCCTCTAATAGCTAATTTCACAGAAATGACAAACTGAGAAAGTCTGAAATCAAACTTTGGATTCCTTTCTTCTAGTTCTGTCTAAATCTTTCCAGTCCCAGCCCATGAGAGCTCTCATTGACCATGTTGTTCAAGTCAGGAAGTACAACACTATCCTTTGTTTTCCTTTACTGTCTACTCTCTGTTTACAACACTGCCAAGACTGACTATTTCTTTCTGCCTCTTATGTGTATCTGACTCTGTGTTCTCCCCATGTTCATTCTTTTCAGAACATCAGAATCTCTCACACAAACCAGAGCGATCGCTTCTCCCATTGCTTCACTGCTTCCTCTTGGCCTCTCTCTAGTTCCCCACACAGTAGCTGAATTATCTTTATTCTTTAAAGTTTTAAAAATGGAAGTAAAATTCTTTAAAATAGAAATCAGATGAGATCATTCTCCCAATTAAAATTATCCAAAATCTTTCTATCATCTTGAGAGGGAAAAGAGAAATTCTTTTACTATTGTATATAAGAACCATGAATAGCCGGTAATGTGATGTCCTTATTCTCCATCCTCTATAAATCTTCCCCACACCACTCTATTCCAGACTCACAGATGTACTTTCAGTTCTTCGAAAAATCCCTGGGCTTGTTTTGCCTCAAGCTCTTGAGAACCTTAGGTAGATTCTGAAGGTGTAAGATTTGCAGTAAGCCTTGGGAAAATAAGGGCTTTTCAATGCAAAACTTCTCCAAGATTCTAGCTGGAAGACACACCATAACATGTAATGGTTACTTTAGAAATGAAGCCAGAGCATCTCTAATGATCTCCCTTCCATTCTCTTCTTTTTTTTTTTTTTTTTTTTGGTTTTTTTTTTTTTTTTTTTTTTTTTTTTCAAGACAGGGCTTCTCTGCAGCTGTTTTAGAGCCTGTCCTGGACCTAGCTCTTGTAGACCGACCAGGCTGGCCTCGAACTCACAGAGATCCGCCTGCCTCTGCCTCCCGAGTGCTGGGATTAAAGGCGTGCACCACCACCGCCCGGCTTCCATTCTCTTCTTATAAATTATCTTTTCATGTATATGGGTATTTTGCCTCCATGGACGTCTGTATATCATGTGTGTGCACGGTGCCTGGGGAGGCCAAAAGAGGTTGTTGGATCCCCTGGAACTAGAATTACAGATGACTATGAATGAGCTGCCATGTGGATGCTGGGAATCTGGTCTTCTAGAACACTGGTCCTCAGGAAGGGCAGTTGCTCCTGTTAACTATTGATCCATCTCTCTAGGCCCTCCCTCCATTCTTATCATGTCCCCATTCTTCTAGTCTATATTTAAATGTTATCTCTTCAGAGAAGTGGCACCCAACATGGGGCCTGAATTTCCACATAGGGCCTAAGAAAGCTGAAAACAAAACAAAAGCAAATACGGCTCCTAAAGAGGCACTGCTATGCAGCCGAGCACTTGAGCAGCTGGCAAGCTAAGTTGAAACAGCAAGCTAAGTAAAAACACCTGCCATAGTGCAGGCACCAACTTCCTAGAGCTGGGGAGGTTAATGCAACTCTCAGTTAAACAAAGCTCTCAGTCAGTGCTGTGTCTAAGGCTTGGTTCTCAAGGACTTATAGTCATAGTTGATATGTTTTCAAGGCTAAACAGACATATTTTAGATAGATAGGTGATTTTCAAATGCATCAGAGACCTATATAATATGGCATTTAAGATGTTTAATAACCTAAGATTTTTCATGAAGGTAAGACACATCTGCTCCTGGAAGCACCAATCTGCTTCATAAAAGGATGATGGGCACCAAAAAACTCCATATGGAGATCACTTTCAATGTGCAAAGCTAGTCATTTGGACAAGAAACACTCCTTGCCTCGACTGCTGACAGTATACTGTACAAACTGGACACGCAAGACACAAAAGAAATAGACTGCTGAACTTTGCCAGTAAAGTGAGACAGTCCTTCAAAATGCCTGCTTCACAGAAAAGTCTGTCAGGAAGTATAGGCATATAGCCTGAAGATGGATGCTCCAATGCTGCAGAGGAACCTTAGATGGCTGTTCAGGCAGTCAGATGCTTCTGTCATTTCTATAGTTTTGGAAGTTGTTTGCTCTGCACTTCCTGTTTACTCAGGTAATAGTATATCTTTCTTGGGTCTCCGATGGAGTTGAAGATGAGATAGTTATAGTTTTCCTTTTTACCAAATTCAGAAAATAAACTTATATAAGAGATGTAAAGTTTATAAGGTTGGAAAACATGAAAGCTTAAATTCTTTAATCTAAGAAAATGTTTTGAGGTCTAAAAAGATTTATTTTTGTTGGTAATACAAGTTAGGATAGAAAGCAAATTAGGTGCACAACTTTGGACTCACCAAGATAGGATAGATAATGAAGTATTTTCTCCAAATTTGCCAAATGCAAATGGACTGGATATTGTAAAAGTAATTTTTACTTGATAATTCTTCTTACTGTATATATGTTAAAGCTAAAGCCTTTCTTTTTATTTTGACAAAAGGGGAGGGGGTAATGTTGTGAAATATCTGTTAAACTGTGCAAAGATGTGTTGCATTTAACAATGTAAATATGTTGCATTGTTGTGGAATATTTGTTTATGTAAAGATGTGTTGCATTTGTTTAACTATATAAAGATATATTGCTGTTTTACCTTGCCTGCCTAAAGCACCTGGATTGATAAAAATAAAAAGCTGAACAGTCAATAGCAAGGGAGGACAGATATGCAAGACTTCTGGGCAGGAACAGTTAAGTAGAAGAAGGAATTTAGTCTCAGGAAGAAAGAAGTGATGGCAGGGAGACACCAGGGGCAGTCAGCCAGACAGAGAAGAGGCAGGAAAGAGGGACATACAGAATAAAACAAAGGTAAACAGGTCTAAGGCAAAACATGGATGAATAGAAACATGTTAAATTAATTAAAAGAGCTAAGCTAAGGCCAAGCATTCATAATTAATAATAAGTCTCCATATCTTTATTTGGGAGCTCACTGATGACCCAAGAAAATTCCAACTACAAAGAAGTATTCTATAATCATTCTGGCCAAGCACCTAGTAGTTAGTATCTTCTTCACCTAGTTGAATCTAATTCTGCAAGATTTTCAAAGGCAAGGTATATAGGCAAAGATACATTCACCAGTATAACCAATGCCTAGTATAACTCCCAGCCCACTCATGTATAGAAATATTTGTTAAGCTGATGGATGAAAGGGTTGTTGTGAAAAGTAGAAGTGGTACCCATTCTGGTAGACCAAACAACTCTATACTGATGATGCTTTTGAAGTACAAAAAGGAAGTGAGGCAATGCATACAAAGTGGCAATCCTGATGCTCAGCACAATGGAAGCTCCATAAATGGTACCACATATGGGTAACTATATATATACAGTGCTTGGAACGGGGGAGCAGATAAGGCGTGAGATTACAGCAAGCAGGAAAGAGAGGGATAGAAAATGTCCTTCTCTCCTAAGCCCCTTTTCTCATAGCTCAACTCCCTTGGCAGAGTTAATGCTACAGCACTCCAGGGCAAGAGACATTGTTCCCCCTCTGAGGCTAAAACTAATTCCTTTCCTATAAAATAATCCAATCCTTAGCTTAGTTCAGTCAGAATCCAGCTGTTAAACTTTCAGATACAGGCTCCAACTCTGAAAGACTTAGAATAAAGAAAGGGGGAGCAGGGAAGGTATTCATTTTTGTTTGGAATCCAGGGCCCTTCATATGCTTAGCAAGTGCTCTACAAATGGGACACATGATCTGCTTTATTAATTTGTTGATCATTTATTCATTTATTTTAGTTGGGCAATTGTAGTACTTTTAAACAACAAGAACAACAACAAAACAAAACAAAACAAAAGAAAAAACAGGGGTTGGGAGAGCTGGCCCTGACGGCATGGGCCAGTAGAAGAGCTGGCTCTGCCCCTCAGCTGGTGGGCAGGGAGGGGTTGGTCCCAGCAGCCCAGAATGACCAAATCAGTTACCACCCAGACCCATATCCAGAGCTTTGAGTTGGCCCACCCCGACATCTACCCCACCTATGACCTGCAGAAGTGTGTGAAGGGGCTGGCTGGTCCTGCAGTACCATAGCCACAGGATCTCCATGACTGGGGCAACAGCAGGATATCCAAGAAGAGTTTCAGTGAGGGCCCAGTACTGATGATGTTCCAGAAGCCAGAGGCCTTGAACCTGACCAACAAATTTATTTCAATGAACATTTGCAAGTAAAGCTGAACAGACAAAGGGTGTACTGTGTGACACACCGCAGCTCCCAATGCCATTAAGACGAATGAAGAGCTGTTGGAGAGGCAGGAAAGACAGAGGAGCAAGGTGGACTTTATTTTGTTTTGTTTTTAATTAATATATTTTTAAGTTTTCTTTTGGGGGGACACTATGAAGGTGAGGGCAGATATGGAAGGACTGGGAAAGGAGCAGGATTGGGGCGCATGACAGGAATTTCTCGAGGAATCAATAAAAATTATGTTAATTAAAAAAACAAAAAAAAAGAACAGAACAACTGGGGATTGAACCTAGGACCTTGTACATGCTAAGCAAACATTCTGCCACTGGGCTATAGCCTAAGCCCTAAGGGATGTTTTAAAAGTGTTTAAAAACTTAGGATTTGGGGCTGGAGAAATGGCTCAGCGGTTAAGAGCACTGACTGCTCTTCCAGAGGACCCGGGTTCAATTCCCAGCACCCACATGACAGCTCATGAAAAATCCAGTTCCAGAGGATCTGACACCTTCACACCAATGCAAATAAAATAAAGATAAATAAATCATTAAAAAAACTTAGAATTTGGTGTTCAGGATTGGTGAAATTAGGTTTCAGCACCACCTGAGCGCTTTAGTTACCCTTACTAAAGCTCAGAACAGAAAAATTTCTGACCATTGTCTGGACTCTACATGAGGGCCCTCTTGCAGTCGTCACCCAGAGATGCAGAGCTCAGAGGGCCTTCGTTCTGTGAAGTAAAAGAACACAAGGGGCCTCACGCACCTAGGGAAGCCTTGCAGCAGGCCCACCTGCCAGCAGCTAAGTGACCTTTCAAAGGTCAGGTAGCTTCCTTGGCTTTCGCTTGCAGCCTTGGTTTTACCTGACTCAGGCTAAACTCTGAAGAGGCGGCGAGAGAGCCATCCAGGTACATCCCCCATATGTTCAGCTTCTGTGGAGCAGGAGAAAGTGTGGTTTCTCCAGTACTCCCTAGACACTCTGCTGCTTAACCTATTCTGGTCTCTGCAAAACACCTCTGAGGGCTTCAGCTGCATCTGCATTGTGACTCACTGAAGTGAAAGCATAGCTTAGGGATCTGAGCAGACAGCATTTCCTGGCCTCCTACTCAGAACTGTTCTTTGACTAAGAGACCTGAAGACTGCTAGTTTTGCCTGTTAAATGCTCTGCCTTTTGAGCAGATCCACGGATCTAATTCCGTTTGAAGAAGATGGTAAGGGAAGATGCGACAAGCTCCAGCAGCAAGCCATTCCTAGCGAATGGTTCACAGAGGAAATCTCTCTCCTTCAAGAGATGCCTCCTCTCCTCCCTAGAGCTCCCAAAGGCCCCTCCCAATACTCCCAGGGACTGAGACACAATCAAGAGCTGGTCCTGGAGGCTGAAGCAGAAGTATTACAAGTTCAAAGTCAGCCTGGGCCATGTAGTGAAACCCTGTCCACAGTTTTTAAGAAGGGAAAAGTCTGGGAATATAGATGAGTGATAGATTTCTTGCCTAAAATGCAGAAGGCCCTGAGTTCAATCCGCAGGATCAGGTGCACCCCACAAATGCAAATAAGTGGGCTTCTTAGCTCTTAGGAAGAGGATATAGGAAATACCAAGCCCACAAGAGTTTGGGTCCTTAGGAAGAGCCCTTCCAGATATTCAGATGACAACTCAAGATTTAGAAGTTTTACTAAAGTTGGATCACAATTATGAAAAAATGCTTTTTGTTTTTTTTTCTTTCTTTTTGTATTGGCCAGTTTCTTCTAAACTTAAAAATTAGAACAGCGTGCATTTTCCGAAAATACAAACCTTCACTTTTCACTTTCAATACTGCTTTCTGTAAGTAGCTGGTTGGCAACTTCATGTAATCCTTTAAGTCACTTGGGCACTACCCAGGGGTCTTTGAGCAAAAATTCCTATTTTTCCTCTTTCTGGCTAAACTATGCCTGGCTGCATGGGTTCGGGATGTGCTTCAGGGACTAGGAATGACTGCGGAATCAACGCCAGGGGAGGTTCTGAAGATGGTTCCGTAAATGGTAGGCCTGTAAACGGCTCTCTAATGCCCCATTCCGAGCCGCAAGAAATAAAAGGCAAAGAGAACTCTAAGAAACAGAAACTGCTAACATGTGTGTCTGTTTTGTAGATGAGGGGCCTAAGGACCAATTTTCTACTAACCGGTGCCGTCTGGAACCAGGATCCAGGCGGACTGCTGGAGCACATCTTGAACTGTGTATCAAGGTCCTTTGGAAACCTAAAATATGATACTAGTACAGGAGTTGTTTCGGCTATCCGCTTTGTAGCCCTCTGGAAAAGGCAGAGAGGCAGGATGAGGCCTCCGAGCAAGAATCTGCTGAAAGGAACGGAGGTGGGGGAGGGGCGCGAATGGGAGCGCGAGTCAGGAAAATCACAGCTCAGCCTCCAGGTTTCAGGCCCGCCCCCTTCCCTCCCCATTCATCCCTTTGTTACCATCTCTGGGATTCAGTGCCGAGGTTAATAAAGAGCTTCCAGAAAACCCATCATTGTGATTAAAGCCGAGGACTATCTTGCCAGACAGCACTTTGGAGACTGCCTACCGCCCACTCTGATCCGTCAGTGCACCCAGCAAAGGCTATTAAATGATTACAGGCGCTTCCGGCCCAGCCAGCCAGCTAGCTAGCTTCCCCCGACTGTTGCTGCTGGCGCGGGGCGGGGGGGGGGGGGGGGGGGGGGGGCGGTGGAGCTGCTGCTGCTGCTGCTACTGCTGATCTTGCTGAGGGAAGAGTCTGGTCACCAAAGGCTCTGGGTTTGCATGTGCACATCCAGAGGTTTGCTGCTTGCTCACCGCCACTCGGCCTCTCCTTTGCTGCTTCTGCCACCCGTGCCACTGTATTCTCTCTAGGGGCTCCGATTTCCTTTGTGTTTTCTAGTTTTGAGAAACGGCCCCTTGCCCGTCTTTTTTTTTTAAATCGGAATTTAGCAAGAGTTTAGAATTACATACATGTTCGTTCTGGCTAAAGGGAAAAACAAAACAGAAAATCCACAACCAAACTGCTAAAAAACAAAAAACAGGCTACAGAAGTAAATCATCCCCCCTTGTCCTGCCCACCTTGCTTCTTCCCACCTTTCCTTGGGTTTGTAGTCTGAATGGAGAAGCACCGCCCTTCAGCCTCTGATCAATTGCACAAACCTAAACCGCAGTTCACAAAACAAGAAACCGGGTCTGCCCTGGATCAGAAAGTCAACAGAAAAGGCTACAACTACGTGGGGCCCAACCAACCACGCTTTTCAATTCCTTGCTGCTTCTTGATTCTACACCGGGCACAGAAAGAATTCCCATAAAATCGAACAACAGTCAGCATATATTCGCAGCTCTACAAGGCTTGAAACTTTGTTACCAGGATACCAAGGCTTAAGCCTAGTTACACGGTGTAAATTACAATGTTCCACATAACATTTAATATCTTTAGGCCCCTGCTTTCATGTATAAAACAGGTGATAGCAGTTGTTACGAGATTAAATGTAATTCTTCTTAAAGAGCACCTGCCTAGCACAAAGTAACCTCATTAGCTTACTTCCTAGTAACGGAAGATTCACTCATTTATTAAAGGACTGTTGAATGCTTACCTTGACCCAGGCAGATTATTTGCATATTTTTCATACGTATATTTATTTGACTAATTTAAAGTTATTATAATTAATTAACTTTATTTGAATTTGGATTTAAATAATTTTTATTTTTCAGATAAAAATCTGAAGGCTTAAATTACAGCAAGTTGATTTGCTCGGAATCACACAGGGATTTGATAATGAAGCTGAAGAATTATTCTCTCATAGGCTCTTGGCTCAGTCAGTAAGACAACGGTTACTCCTCCCCCAACACAGGCACCTTGGAAAGTCTGGCGGGGGTGGGGGGTGTGGAGAGGGGTAGACTTGCTCTAGATTCGCTGGCCTAGCTTTTGCTCTGGAGGGTAGATGAGGGGTGGAGGGTTCACCTCTGACTGGAAATCAAACTGGGCAAGTGGAAGGATGATCCCCAGGGGTCACCAGAACTGCTACTCCTGGTGTCTCACCCTCTTTGGGTGGGATGAGCCAATCTGGGAGAAGATTCTATGACTGTCTGGTGCCTCGGGCCGCAGCTGGGCTAATTTTCAGTAATCTTGGAGCGGAAGAGAGAAATACAGTTGGCATATTTTTAAAGCCACAGCTCTCGCTTTGTGCCCAAAATAACTCTGCCATTTCTAGGTTAAGAGTATAAAGGCAGCATGTGCTGCAAGCCCAGATCCAAACATTGGAATGACTGGTCTCATTCCTACCTTGTAGCTTGAAAACACAAAGCAAACTTCTTTCAGTGCCCCCCACAACCCAGCCAGGGCTCAAGCTGCCTGTTTACTGTTTTATTTCTTGGTTGCTTACGTCCTCCAGAAAAAGGAATTTCCCTTTACAGTCTTCTCAAAAATCCCACTCCCCATTCCTCTGTGGCAGCGATGACACCTGAATTAAACAGGATGCTTAGAATTCAGGTTCTGCAGGAGGGGTCGCAGATTTGAAAGGCCACCTTTACTCCACTGCTTACCCGCTGTGAAACCCTGCACGTTCACTTGGCCTCCTGGCACCTATCTTTTCATATGCAAAACATAGTCACCTAACAATGTTGTTCCCTAACAGTATCCACCTAATGGGGTTGGAGGCACTAAAAAGAGTCAAGACTCATAAATACAGAGAATAACGCCTGGCATGAGGAGACTCTGAAATAAAGAATAGTTATCTTTGTACATACAATTCCTTTAGGACCACAGAACCGCTATTAACTTATTTCTGTGGGCAGTACTTCCAGCAAATCTCTTTTCTAGGGACCTCTTCTCAGCGGGTCCACTCTTCCCAGGTGTCACTGTGGGCCACCCACAGAGAAGCTACAGCACAGAAGTGGCTGAGAGGGAGAGAGGGAAGGATTCTTGGTGCTGCTGGAAGAGGCAACCTGGTTAGACATGGTAGAAAGCTAACCCTATATTAGGTATCAAAAGCCCTGGATTCAAACATCATCTCCAGTGTCTGCTTTCTTCTCCTTTCTTGTATACTATTTTGCTAACATTGGTTTCTATCTGTGAAATGCATAGAATACCTTCTCTTCAGGAGCTGTATTACTCAACGTCACTAAATTTATTTATTTACAACAAAATAGCCATTATATGGCAGGCATTAAGAATATGGAGAGGAGGCCGGGCAGTGGTGGCACACCACGAATTTAATCCCAGCACCTGGAAGCAGAGACAGGTGGATCTCAGTGAGTTCAGGCTAGTCCGGTTTACAAAGTGAGTTTCAGGACAGCCCGGACTGTTACACAGAGAAACCCTGTCTCAAAAAGCTAATGCGTGTGTGTGTGTGTGTGTGTGTGTGTGTGTGTGTGTGTGTGTGTATGGATATAAATCAGGAAAGTGAATATGGGTAGGTGGAAGAGTTACAATAAAGTAGATAGCTAAGTCAATGAATTTTTTGTTTGATTTTCAAGACAGGGTTTTTCTCTGTGTAGCCCTGACTGACCTGGAACTTGCTTTGTAGACTAGGCTGACCTCAAACTCACAGAGATCAGCCCAGGGGCTGAGAACAGAAATCCAGGACCTTGCACTTGCTAGGCAAGAGCTCTCTACCACAGAGCTAAATCCCCAACCCTCAAGTAAATGAATTTTGAGTAACTGGCATAATGCTAGCGCTGACCTTCCTAGAGACAGTAGATATGATGCATTAAAACAGCACTCAGAACATGAAACAGCCATGCCTCAGTTCCTGTACTCCTCTCTTTAGATGTGTGGCCTTACAAATTCTAACTATTTCAAGTTCCTAAGCGGAAAAACAGTCATAATAATGGGCTTAATGGACTAAACGCTTAGGTTAGTACCTAGTACACGGTTTAAACATTGAGTACATTTTAACAATTACTATGGTCGCTTACAAGTAAATTCTCTCCTCTTTCTGCTCTGGGATTCTCAGTATGGAGGCTAAGACTCTTAATGATAGTGTTGCTGTATTAAATGACATATAGGACAGGCAGGGGGTGGGGTCAGAGGCAAAGGTGTCACATTTGCTGTACAACCACAGATAAGAGAACACTAAGTTGTTATTTTCATTCCCTATGGCCTCACAATCCTACTTCTAGAAATACAACTTACACAAATATTAGTGAAAATGTATAAGACATAGTATGTATAAAAATACGTATATTACATTGTTTACAAATGAAGATACTAAAAGGAAAACTGGATACAAATAAATTGAATTATAGGCCTACAGCTTAGTGCTATCTGCCTTATTAAAGAATGACATAGGTCAATTTATACTGCCTTAGTGTTTGTTAAACACAAACACGTCTTAAAAAGTATAAAAAAAACCATCCAGGTGGTAGTGGCACACACCTTTAATGCCAGTACTCAGGAGGCAGAGGAATATGGATCTTTGTGAGTTCAAAGCCAGCCTGGTGTACTGAGGAGGCCCAAAAATGTGAGCCTGTTTCTACCTTGACCAAAGGTCAGAGAGTTGGAACTTACCTCTATTCATTCAAGTTTATTGTCTGTTTCTACTTCAAACAGAGGTCCCACCTAGCTTTAGAACAGAGAGCTTGGGCCTCTCAAGGTTATTGTCAACAAGTGTGGCTAGTATCCAGAACCTGTATTTCAGGAATAGAGAAGTAGATATATTTCTACCCCAAACAAAAGTCTAGGGATCCAAAGTTCCTACTCCCTTAAGGAGATAACAATGGATTCCACCCAGGGAGTGATTTGCCTACAAAATGTTTTGTTCTAGGATGTGAGCATGACTTGTCTTGTTCAAGCAACAGAATGTTTAACTAAGAATGCAGCCCACAACCTTCAACTGGTATGTTCATTTCCTTGTATCGTGTTAACAAAGTTTTTTTTATCTTACTCCTATCCTTTGAGGTCAGGGGTATTTTAAGCAATTGGAAGTTAAATGAGGGTGATTTCAGTACTCACTGGAACTCCCTCCCGGTACTATCTTATGTTTTTTGTTATTCGCTTGTATCTTGGTATCTTTTACTATTTTTCTAATCCCATGCCCCTACCCAGGTAAGTAGTATTTTTGTCAAAGCTGGTCTCTGACAGTCTACCAAGTAAGTTCCAGGACAGCCAGGACTGTTACACAGAAAAACCCTGTCTTGAAAAACAAAAACAAAACAAAAAAACAAAAACAAAAGTATAAAAAAACATCTGGACATCTCAGGAAAGCTGACTCTACTGACTGACAGGGGTGGAGGGGTAATATTGGGAGTGTGGGTGGGTGAACCAGCCCATGAGCATGGGAGATCTGGCTCTACCTTCATCTACCATATAGGGAGTAATGATCCCCCACCCTCACCCCACCTGCCACAGGCAGATGGGACCTGCCTGTACCTCACCTGGGCAACACAGGAGAGCTGGCTCTGCTGATGCTGGTGTGGGAGAGCCTACCCTGAGGGTATGAAACCAGGAGCACTGGTCCCACCCCTTGCTCATCCCTTCAAGAGGTGAACTAGCCAGGGCATTGCTGGAGAGCGTGCCCTGGTGCCCTGGTGGTGAGGACAGGGA
The DNA here is from genome assembly GCF_903992535.2 of Arvicola amphibius. Lineage (NCBI taxonomy): Eukaryota > Metazoa > Chordata > Mammalia > Rodentia > Cricetidae > Arvicola > Arvicola amphibius. The sequence continues at coordinate 114,229,989 of NC_052051.1, read as the reverse complement.
ACAGCTGGTGGACTGAACAACCATGCCACTATCCAGGCCCAGAGCCAGGGTTATGGTTGACCCACCCCAGCATCTACCCTCATCTATGATCTACTAAAGTATGTGAAGGAGCCATTACCATAGACCTAAAGCCGCAGGATCTCCACAACACAGGGCAGCAACAGGATAACTAAGAAGAGTCCCAGTGAGGGCCCAGTATAGATAATGAAACAGAAACCAGGGGCCTCGAACCAGAATAAAGACTCTTTGCAATGAACACTTGCAAGTAAAGATACATGGATGAAAGGGTTCACTGTGTGACTCACTGTGTCACAGCACAGACTCCATGACGAGATTTTTTTTCTTCTGACTTTTTTTTTCTTCTCTTAAATTTTATTTTATTTGGGGGGAAAGTTTGTAAGGGCAGAGGGTAGATAAAAAGGGATGATGCAGGATGTGAAAGACGCAAAGAATAAAAAGAAAGTTGAAAAGTGTACATATGCCTAGTTATACACAGCTATGCAAAGCAAATCCCATTCTGATTTATGAAAACTGTATACATTATAGAACGAGATAAGTGTTTTAAAGGTTTGATAGCGTGAACTCTAATATGAACTACTGACTGTGGGTGATAAGGATTAACCAGTCTAGTTTTGCCAACAGTAACCGATCTACCACCCTGGACCAGAGTACTCACAGGAAGGAGTGGTTGAGCATGTGGGAGGGGCCCCCATACTTCCTGTTCTAGTTTGCTGTGAACTGATTTAAAAGAATAAAGTCTATTAGTTGAGGATGGTGATGCATATGTATCATCCCTGCACTCAGGAAGCAGCTTCGAGCTCACCCTGGCTACGCAGCAGATCCTAGGTTAGCCTTGCTACATAAAGAGATCCTGTATTAAGTTAATAAGTAAAAATTATTAATTAAAAATTATTTGGAGGATGTGCACAAAATTGCTAACAATGGCTGCCTAACTGAAGGGAAATAGTTGAGAGAATGACATTTCTATGCAAATAGTACGATACTGGTTACTATACATGAATAATATAATTATATTTTATCTTTAAAATTTTTACGGGCATTCTGAGAGATGGCCACTATGCTTCTGATGGTTCTTGTTATGGGCCTGGTAGAGAGAGGCATTACTCATTGTTTCAATTCAGTAGAGATTTGATTTTCATAATTTTTGTTTCACAGCTAAATACAGAGAAAAAGATTAAAACAAACACAAGTTCAGCACAGCTCAAAACTCAAGATACTATGTCATGATAGTGGATAGCGAGGACCCACTTCATACCTCACAGTGCCTCATGAAAAGGGAGGAGAGGAAGGTAATGAGAAATTAAGAGTCTCAAGATAGTGATTATATGAAAATGAGGACATGCTCGCTCCTAGGTATGGTTGAGGAGAAGAATTTTTATTGGAGATATGAGGGAGAGAACAGCTAGAGGCATCTGGAAGGGTCCAGATTGAACTGAGCCATGAGAAGAGAGATGGGGGGAAAATGAGAGAGGAAGAGAAGGAAAAGAGAGCCAAAAGGGCAAAGAGGTCAAAGCCAGCCAAGAGTGCGCGTGGCCAAACTGGCAGGTTTATTTAATAAGAAGTTGGGGAAAGGGAAGTGAAGGGCCTGGGACGGAGAGGCTAGCGTGGGGGGCCGTGGGGTGGGGATTTCTGGGAGGTGCCACAGGCACTGAGTGAGCCTAGAGGCCAAGAGTGCTTTTTGGTATGCTAATGAACACCACAGTTAACTATTTGTCTTCTTTGGGACCCGCCAGTGAAATCTTCCTAAATGCAGGGGGCAGTGAAACCATCCTAGCCTGGACCTAGATCCCTCAGCTAGCATCCTCCTTCAGCCCCATGTCAATCACTTCCAGCAGTGTTCCCACTCCCTGCCCTCCCCCGAAGTGCACATACACACACACACACCACCACCACCACCACCACCACCACCACCACCACCACCACCACCACCACCAATAAAGCAGCCTCTGCCTTTGGTTGCACTTTCAAACTTTTCTCCTCTCCCCTCCCACTCGCATCCCAATCTGTGCTTCTTGGAATCTGGCAGCGATCCCAGGCTCTGTGTTGCTGTGTCACTTCTCAGCCTCAAGCAACCATTTCTAGACGGGTAGTGATAGCTCTGCACTGAGGACATAAAATGGAGAATCTGTCAGAACACCTCCATAGCTAGATGACAGGAGCATGGAAGACCTTCACCACCGCCACCACCTTGACCTACATGCTTCAACGGCAGCCATCTAACGTGGCAAAAAATATTTCAAGTCTACTTTGTGTGCCAGGCATTGTGCTAATTTAAGAGTTTTAAATTTAGTGCTGGTAGCATTTTTTTTCCGTGCTTGACACAAACCATCCAGAGCAATATTCATGCATTATCCAATCTCCCCCATTTTACATATTTCTGCACAATTTGGTGGTACAAAAATTTTGGCACTGTGAAGTGTTACTTCAGTAAACTGTGGTAATATAAAGTCAGCTTTAATCACACCTGCCTTCACTATCGACACTATCTACCAGGTTCCCCTAAATTGATTGAGAACATTCTTAATCCAGCCCTATGTATTAGCATGGGAGTATGGGAGGGGGGTAATATTGCTTTTTTCCTCTCCTTTACTTCCCCATCTTATAGTTCCTAAACTTGGTTTGTGTCTTAGGGTTTGTTTCTATTGCTGCAACCAAATACCATGACCAAAAGTTGAGCTGGGGAAGAAAGGGTCTATTTGGCTTGCACTGCTGTTTATTATTGAAGGAAGAAGTCAGGACAGGAACTCAAACAGGGAAAGAACCTGGAGGCAGGAGCTGATGCAGAAGCCATGGAGAGGTACTGATTACTGGCTTGCTCCCCATGGCTTGCTCAACCTGCTTTCTTAGAGAACCCAGGACCATCAGCCCAGGGATAGTACCACCCATCATGGGCTGGGTCCTCCCCCACGGATCATTGAGAAAACCTGACGGGATCCAAGGCATTTCCTCAGCGGAGGATCCTTCCTCTCTGGTGTCTCTAGCTTGTGTCAAGTTGACACACAAACCCAGCCAGTACAGTTTGAGAGAGGCCAAAGGCTTTTCTTCTCATCCTCACACCTCACAGGCTGGCATTTGAAGATCTGGAAGAGCTGAACGAGCTTTAAAGCATTTCCTAAAAAAAAACAACCCCCGGGGCTCTGCTGCCAGAGTAAAACTACCAGGTTTTTTGTTTTGTTTTGTTTTGTTTAAATCAGAGTATTTAAGACCTGTAAAAACTGGCTGTAGTTTGCCTTTCTGAAATCATTCCCCATTCGCTTTCCTACCCCACCCACCACGTGCAGGCCTCCTAGTCACCAAGATTATTTACGTCTTGTTATTTTTTTTTTCCCATGTATTGTTTCCTTTGCCTGGAATTTTCTTCCTTTCTGCATCATACTTTCCATTCTGCTACATATCATATTAAATGCCAAATAATATCAGACACAGTCTCCAGACTCCCAGTGCCATCCTCCAGGCCCCCACGCACCCGTCATTCGCAGCTGTAGAAGGCGGCTTTGTAAATAATTTGGGGATCCTCTCAGAGAAGATGGGTGAGCTCACTGAGTACGGCAGAGCCAGGCGTTCTGAGAGCCCAGCTCCCCCCCCCACTCCGCACTGCCCCCCCAGGCTCCACAGGGCTGTATCACATCACTATCTTATTTTTCACATTTCTGCTCTATGAGGGAAGAACCGTTACACATTTCACAGTTTAATCGTATCAACTGAATTAGAACTCGCTCTGATATAAGGGCTGACTTAACGGCTGATGGTTCTACAGAAGGTCCCAACCAAACTTAATATTGAAACCAAGTCAAGGGAAGTAGCTCTAGAAAGAGGGCGATATTTCGCTTCTTCTGTGTGGGGGCAGTGGAAGATTGAGAGAGAGAGAGAACAGGAAGAAATGAGGGTTTCAAGAAGAAGAAGAGCTGATGCTGGTGGCCAGCCATGGAATGGTAAAACCCTGCCTGGGCCCTGGTTTGTGTGAAGATCTTTCTAGTGCCTTTCAAATCACAGCCACTTAGAGGCTATTATCCTGGAGGCAAGGTTGTGACCCTGAGTGAGAAAGATCACAGAAGCTAATGTATACCTCTACAACCCCAGATTCAAAGATTAACACACCAAAAAGACCATCCTCCCGAAAGAAATTTCCCAGAGGCAATTATGTGGAATCAACTTATTCTTAGTCTAACAGAAGCAAATCGAAGAGACACTGGCCACTGACGGAAGCAGTCCCAGGACAGCAGACCTCAGGGACAGCACTGGACAACAGAGCTAACAGGGGATACTGCCCCTGAGGAGGCTCTCTCCTGGGCCCCAAGGCCTTAACACCATCAGCAGTGGGAGGATGGGGTATTGAAGAGAGACTCTGGAAGTGCCTTGCCTGCTACATCTCAGGAGGAAGTTGGTGTCAACCCAGGCTCTTGTGCAAAGTACACCTAAGAATCAAACCTCGGGGCACATATGAACCCAGAGCATTAGGATCAAATTACCCCACTCCTGTCTCTAATGTAGGGAATAGCTTTGAGGAAAACCCGGAAAGATAATGAATACTGGCAAAAGCACTTCCTACTCCTCAGGCCCCCAGTGCACACACATGCACACACTGTGTGCGCGACACACACACACACACACACACACACACTTATGCATCAGGCTCTTAATTCTTACTCTTCCATTCTTTTTATTTATTTATTTTTATTTATTTATTTATTTTATTTTATTTTATTTTATTTTTTGTTTTTCGAGACAGAGTTTCTCTGTGGCTTTGGAGCCTGTCCTGGAACTAGCTCTTGTAGACCAGGCTGGCCTCGAACTCACAGAGATCTGTCTGCCTCTGCCTCCCGAGTGCTGGGATTAAAGGCGTGCGCCACCACCGCCTGGCTACTCTTCCATTCTTCAAGTAAATCCTGATCGTACATTTAATTCCTTCCTCCTAGGCACAGATGGTAAAAGCAGGGAAGACAGGCCACGTGCATTGACTGCTTCCTGGCATCACTTCGTGGACAGTGACCTTTCAGCAGCTACCATGCCCCATGATTTGAGACAAGCTTTCAGATGATTTGGGATATGTCTTCTCCTGCCTCTCCCCAGTCATTAGAACAGGGTTAATCCAGGAGCACAGCAGTCAGACTTAGGTCTTAACATGAAAATGTAGTGGGAACGACTCCCTTTCCATGTCCACAGGGAGGGGAATTTCCACCAGGTAAACTCTCTTATCCTTTGGGTGATGTGCATGGGAAAGAACAGGGGAGGAAAAGACCCTGACTGCTACTCCTTTGTTTACTGTTCCTAGGACATAACTGTTTCTCCCATTTGGGGAGGAGGGGCATGGAGAGCCTGATTTTAAATAGATTGTGCCAAGTATCAGCGATTACTACCTAGTCACAATATACCTCACCTAAATTCTTTCCTAGTCTCCCAACCTGTGCTGAGTAATCCATCAACCAGGATAGCTCTCTCTTCCCACAAGGGAAGAGAGATAACTTTTTAATTCTCATCCCTTTTGTTTTGGAAAAAGGAGGCCTGATGATAGTCTTCAGACTAGCTTTGTCAGCAATAATCATACTAACTTTAATCATTCAGTTCCTTGCATCTGTTTTCAAAATTGCATATATTTACTTATTTACTATTGTGTGTATGATGTGGGGGGTAGCGCCCATTTCATGGTGAGCATATGGAAATCAAAGCACAACTCTGCAGAGCTGGTTCTCTCCTTCCACTTTCAGGTGGGTTCCAGGAATCGAACTTGGGTTGTCAGGCTTGCAAGGTGGCTACTTCACCTGATTAGCCATCACACCAACCTCATATCTGTTCTTAATTAGTTAAGATTTGGAGGGGAAAGATTATTAATTGGTCTCAAGTGCAATTAGCAGCTTTCAGAAAGGATTTAAAGTCTAGTCTGTAATTACTATACCCACTTTATGTTCCTAATATGCACCTTAATTTACTTTCACCTTTATTAAACTATGAGCACACACATGCACACACACAGAGAGATGCCTCTGCCTGAACACCAAAGACCCCATGGTAGGGAAAACGCTGTGCCCATATCCCAAAGAGGTCCATATGTCCAGGACCTGTGAATATATTATATTGCATGATAAAAGTGATCTTAATCATATATGATTAAAGATCTTGAGATAGATTATACTGGATTAGCAAGGCAAGCTCAGTGCATTTAGAATGTCCTTAGAAATTAAAGATAAAGGTTTGCAGATGCCACATTGCTGGCTTTGAAGCTGAAACAAGTCTCTAAAAGCTCTAAAAGCACGGGTCCTCTTATTTATTCTTCTAATGACTTTTGAGACAGTGCCATACTATGCCCCCCACACTGGCCTAGAACTCCACATCTTTCCTCCTGAGCCTCCCAGTGGTTAGCATTACAGCGTTAGAATTACAGCTATGTGCCTCCATGCCCAGCTTCCAGGAGTCCTTCTAGAGAGCCTCTAAAAGAAATGTAGCCCTTCCAACTTCATTAGTTTAGCCAGTGAAGCCTACTTTGGGTTTCTGATCTTCAAAACTATTTGATAATCAATTTACATTGTTATAAACTACCTATTTTGTGTTCATTTGCTATGGTGGTCTTTGGATATAGAGGGGTAATTTGTACCCCTAAGCAGAATGATGCTGTTACAAGTAACTAAAAATGTAAAAGGGGTCTTAGGATTGGGCAATGGGTAGACACTGGAAGAATTTTGAGAGATGGGACAGAAAGGTCCTCAGCTACTTTAGACAGGCCGGTAATAGAAAGGCTATTATTACTCTGCCAGGGAAGATACATAAAAATACTGGAAACATGACAAAGGAATTGTATATTTCTTAGAGAATACCTAAATGGTTGTGCAGATACAGACATTATGTGTGGGGGGAGGGGTACTCAGATGGAAAGACTAAATGCTTTATTGGCAATTGGAGGGAAGTGTGCCCTGCTTTGAGTGTCTAGAACACACCATAATTTAGCCCAATTTGGGTCTCTGACTTCCAAAACTGTAATCATCTGTGATGCCCTAAGCCACAAAACTTATGCTAACTTGAGATAGTAGTGACATGAAACCAGTACAGGCCACTGACTGGCCTAAAGCTCGGACAATGACGCCATCAAACTATTCTTTTCACCTGCCATGGGGACAATGTGACAGAAACATGGTAAGTGAACAGGATTTGGCAGCAGGAAGATGTGGGCTGAAATATGTCTGGGACACTGTATTCACTAATGAATTCAACAATTTTTTCTTAAGCATTGGTGTGTGTAGGCATTTTACTCGACTCTGAGGCTATGAAAGTGAGCTGAACACCTTAATCAGCTGTGCGAGGTAAGGACATCACTGACCTCACATCGGCCCCCAGGTTCCTCTCTGAAGCACGGGGATGATAATGCATGTCTGAAAGTTGTGTAAAGACTTGGGGAACACTCAATTGGTAAACTGCTTGTCTTACAGGCACAGAGATAAGAGTTTGATCCCCAGACTGATGTTTATTAAAAACTGATGGAGGAGAGTTATCTATGTTACTTTCATTGGTTAATTAATAAAGAAAACTGCCTTGGCCCTTTAAGAGAACAGAAAATTAGGTAGGTGGAGTAGACAGAACAGAATGCTGGGTAGCAGGAGTGGGGAGACGCTTCAGGCAGTTGCCATAGTGAGTCTCCATGCTTCTCCTCTCCGAGATGGACGCAGGTTAAGATCTCTCCTGGTAAGCCACACATCGTGGTGCTACACAGATTACTAAATATGGGTTAAAGGAAGATGTGAGAATTAGCCAATAAGAGGCTGAAACTATGGGCCAGGCAGTGTTTTAAAAGAATACAGTTTCCGTATAATTATTTTGGGTAAAGCTAGCCGGGTGGCGGGACACAGCCCCGCCGTTCCTTCTACAAAAAACAAGTCAAGTGAAAAAGAGTCAAGCATGGCGTTGCGTGCTTATAATCCTCACGGAGGAGGCAGAGACAGATTGATCCTTAGAGCTTGCTGGCCAGTAAGAGACCTTGTCTCTAAATAAAGGTGGAAAGCACCTGAGGAATGACACCTGAGGTTGTTCTCTGGCCTCCACATACACGTACACCTACACACACACACACACACACACACACACACACACCCTCCTACTCATACATACACTAGGAAAACCTCCCTGGAGCTGTTTCTGTGGCTCCGGGTTGTTGCGGTTTGTTGTTTGTTTCATTTTGTTTTCTTGAGAAGAGGGTTGCTAATATGTTCAGTTGGCAGAACACTTGCCTTGCACACACAGGTGCTGAGTTCTATATTCAGTCCTAGGAGGGGGGGTAGGGAACTGCTCTCCTAGTAGACTTGAGCGGGGCGGGGGGGGGGAGAGGAAATTCTGTATTCTGTGGCTCATCATCAAACTTACAGACTCACATGGGTCTTCCTCAGAATTGCTTTCACACTAGTGATCTCCCCGCAAGTCCAGGCTCTCTTCATGCAGGTTGGCAAATGAGCATCTGTTCTAAGTTGTTCACCCTCTCAGGGGTTTTAGGGTATCCATCTGACTCCAGGTAATTATGGGAACAGAAATGAGAGAGGTGTGTTCTTAAGCAAGACAGTATCTACATTGTAGAGTTAAAAAAAACACAAATGAGAAGACCTAGGGAATGGCACTTCATTACTTAGTTTTGGTCTAGCAGGCCATGTGAACAACAATTCTGAACACAGGGTAGACTTTCGTTGGACATAAACTCACTGTTGAATTTTCTTGAATCGTCAACACTGCCCTTGCTTGTTTAGGATTTTGTCTACAAAGCAACCCTCATTCATTTTTAAGTTTTTTTTTCTTTTTAACCTCTGATCTGAGGGTTTGGGGTACATCAGGTAAGAGATACGACTCTAGTAACAACCAACTTCTCATTGTCTCTTTTCTCTTGCAGACACAAATCTGGCCACCCAAAGCTGCTTTTGCATACCTCAGATTTCATTGGCTACATCTCCTGGGTGTATCTTCTACAAAGCTCTCCATTTCCTGTTTAAGCAGGAGCACAAACATTCCTTTGCCTGGATTTCCTTTGGTAATATCACCTCTAGTACTTGCTCCTCCATCCTTTGCCGAGTCCTCTCTCTAGAAGTAACCAAGACTGCTGCTGAGGCCCTGCCTGCCTTCAGAAGGTAGACAGGGTAGAATAGCCTCCAGCCCCGCCTCCTCCCCTTTTCCTGATTGAGAGCAATGAGTCTTCGAGTGCCAAGGCAGAGAAAATCCCCTCTACAATCCTCATGCTCATTTCCAGCTATCGGAAGCCTGATGACCCTTCCCAAGAGACCCCTGGTCTACAGCCAATGCTTGAACTGCATATGTTTCTCCAGATTAGGCAGTGACCTTTTCAACAGCAAAGCTGACTGCTTCTGGGAAGATAAATTTCTCAAGTTCCTTTGGCTGACCGTCTCCAAAAATTCTTGCCACAAAAGTCCCTTGCTATCTCCATGGCAGGCTTTAGTCTGTAGCCTGCCAGTGTGGGTGAGGCCAAAAGCAAGAGGCTCTGGAACTGCAATGCTTAAAGTCAGTCTGAATGGTCAGTAGAATTGTCATGAATTCTACTGTAAACCGGGTCAGAAGCAGACCTTTCTTGCCCAAGTGCCTTCCAAACAGGAGTTCCCAGACCCTTAATCTAAACAATCCTAGTGATCTTCCTCACAGAAAGAAGTGCAGACTCCACCCTTCTTTTCCTCTTCCCCACAAAGCTCTCAAACAACAAGCAGCCTCTTGTCTTTGGTCTTTGAGCTGAGTCAAGAGGAAAATTGGTTAAATTCTCCCTTTTTAAGGCTCTTTGCAACATTAGGATCTCCCTAGCAGAAACCTGACTCTGGTGATAAAGGGCTTTAAGAAGTCAACAAAAACATTGAAAGAACATAACAAGAAAAAGAAGAGTATTTCATGTTTTTTTTTTCTTTCTTTTTTTCTTTTTCTTTTCTTTTCTTTCTTTTTTTTTTTTTTTGAGATTAAATCTTGCTATATAGCTTGGCCTGAAACTCAGTATATAGACCAGGCTGGCCTTGAACTCCTGGCAATTCTTCTGTCTCAGCCTCCTTCTGAGTGCTGGGATTACATGTGTGTATCATCACAGCTGGCTCCACACAAGTACTGAACAAGAGAAAAAAATGTATGATTTTTTCCCCAAAATCATAGTCAAAAGTTATCAGGAGGAAGTTCCTCAGGTACCATACTCTATTGCTCCAATGTAATCACCACATTAAATGTATCAAGGATAACCAAAGAAACTATAATGAGGTCCTGTTTCTTGCCCAGCTTTGCATCTGCAGGATCCAAAGGAAACTGCAGCCTTTGGGAACAGTTATTGATGTCCATCTCTCCTCTCTGTGTATGTCCTCAAAATGTGTGTCAAGAAGCACACGTGGGTACATACAAGGTTGGGTGATTTCCATACAAGGTCAGGTTTCTGCTAGGGAGATCCTAATGTTGTAAAGAGCCTTAAAAAGGGAGAATTTAACTTAGGGTCTCCATTTGAGGTCACTGAGAAGGAAGAATTTCTTTTAGCGTATGTCAGAGTTCCAACCCTGGCTGTGTTTTGTCTTGAGCTAACAATCCTGGAAAAACTGGTATAAAGGAAATATACCGAAAACATGAGGTATAGAACTATCTAAGAAACTACTTACTATACAAATAAAATTTTCATAACACCAGCACATTCCCAACTTCGTCCTTTAACCTACATAGTCAATAAAAATGGAAGGTGCAGATCCCTCCAAGCAGGAGATGAAGAAAGGACGTATAGACAGAGGTAGCAAAGACTTAACTCCTGGCTTCTCCTGGGTTAATCCTTCTTCCCGTGCCACCTTGATACTATCCTCCAGGCCAGCCCAGAACAAGCACATCTTTGTGTATCATGGGCTACATAGAAAACTCCACGAAGAATAATGGGCTTTGCACTCCCAGACAATGAAATTGCATCTTCCAGGGGTTTGCTTTCCTCAGCTAGAGGTCACTACACAGAGCTCGTTTCCTGGACTGTCAAACGGAAGGTGACAGTAAAGGACACAGAGAGGAGCTGCCCCACTCACGAGATCCCTGAAATCATTTTTTTAGCCTAATAAGGACATATACACACCTACCAGGGCCGGCATTGCCATGACAACAGCTGAAGTCCAGGGTGAGCAGGTTAGTGGAGCAGCCTGCTTTCTAAAGTCTCCCCAAAGGGCCCAAGGCTGCACTCACTCATGACATAAAAGATGTTGACAGCGCTCCTAAATGGACTCCAAAAAAACTTACAGGACATGGTTTCTTTCGGGGGACTGATTAGAGATGGGAGGCTTTCCTTGAGAACTTGGCCTGGTCAGAAAGGCAAAAATCTATAAAAATGAATAAGCGCTTGGATCCCCTTGTAAAACTAGGACACATAACCGTGTCCATTTCCCACAGAGTAAAGAGATGTGACAAACCAGGACAAAAGCAATCCTACAAGGAAATAGAGAGTCAGGCGCTTAAATAAAATCCCAGCAGCACAGCCTCCCTGAAGAGAAACTCGGGTCAACATTTTGAAGGTAAAGAAAGGATAGATTCATTTCTTTTATGGGAAATCATAAAAAAATCATTAGAAATTGTTTTTTACTAAATGTTTTTCTTTGGACTCTTCACTATGTCATCTAATTCACTATGGACTACGGACTCTTCGCTGTGTACTGTGTCACTTAATTCTTCTAATGACGTCATAAGAAGTCACTACTTTTATGTCCATTTTTCTGAGAAAGAAACTGAGCATGGAGAGGCCCTGGGGACATACGACAACCATTGGCACGGCAAAAAAATCCAAGGAAGGTTGCTCAGAGGCCAGAGCTTCAGTGTTTAGCAATTATGTCTCGGGTCTGGGAAAGGCCCTGGCTTCCCACAAGAATCATAAACAGATGGCTTCCTCACAGTTTCCGAGCCTCTAAACATACAGGCCACATCAGAAATATTTACGCTAACCCAATTTATTTTTGCTGTTATTGATTTGTGACTTCAGCACTGGGGATTGAGCCCAGGACGTGCCACGTGACAGGTAAGTGCCCTAGCACCGAGTTACACTCTAGAGCTCTTTCTACTTTTTATGCTGAGTCTGTCTCTCTAAGTTGTCCATGTTGGCCTTGAACTTGCAGCCCCCTGTGGGCAGCCCCCTGAGTAGGCAAGGTTACAGACCTGAATTGTCAAACCCACTTCTAGCCCAATCCCTAAATTTTAGGGTGCACTGAGAACATATGGAGGGTTCTTCTGAACACTCTCTGTTTCTAACAAGTCCATAGGTGCTGGTACTCTCTCCAAGAACCACACTTTGAGTAGTCTAGTACCCCGAGTCCTCTAGCTAAGCCTCACGGCCTTAGAGCCTATCCCGCCCAATTAATCTTTCACTGTTTAGTCCCAGGCCCCCTGGGCCTTGCTTCACAAGCTCCAACGTTATCTTTGGCAGTGCTGTGTGCCTTGGCATTCCCTGAGCTCTTCTGATAGAACAGTTATTACTCCCTGTTACCCATGGGGGAATGGACTCCAGGACCACCACAGACACCCAGCTCAGTTGGTGTTCAAGTCACAGACAAAATGGTGTAGTGACTGTCCGCAACGTCCCAGTCCCTCCGTAGTCCTCTCTGCAGATGACCGGCAATGCCTAGTACAGTGGAAACGCTCTCCACGTTTTCACCTCGTACTACGTAGGAAGGAGTGGCGAGGAAGGAAAAGCCTGTCTGTGCCAGGTGCAGATGCATCGTCACCGCCCACTTTCCACGTGCACTCGGCTGACTCCGTGGACTCGGCTGACTTCGTGGACGCGGCCCTTGCACGTTCAGCTGGACGGAATTCCCACTCTAAAATACAGTTTACTTTTGCTTTAGTGGGTAGGGTTGGCTTTTTTCTTATTGTCGTTTTGTTTGGAATGAGATCCTGCTACTACCTCTGCCTCCCTCGTGCTGATGTGTACACTATCACGTCCACTTGCACACATCTGGTAGCACACATCTTGAGACTCTATGAACTGTACAAAGAGGAGCCTTGAAGAACTGATAGGTAAGGGCAGCCCGACCCGCTGCAGACAGCCAAACCAGTTTCCTGGCAGGCAGGGATTTCCTCTGGGAATTAATCACAAGAGAATATTCATTAAGTCTTTTTCAGGGCTTTCGCCCAAGCTAAGTTCCAAAGTTGTCCCACCTGTCTGTGTCTGGCCCTTTAATGTCCCTCTCTCTAAAACACATTCCACCACCCTTGCAGGGGCTGTAACTGTATTTTGTGCATTCACTGGTGAGCTAATTTTCTCTGTGCTCAGTCTCATGGGAAGCTGGAGGGAAATAAGGAGGCATATGATCCAGGTCTGCTTACGCAAAAGGCAAGGCTGAAGAACAGGGGCAGTAATCAGAATTAACCAATTTAATGCCTGACTTGTTTATCCTACAGAAAACATCACCTATGATGCCTCCATTGATCCCCCCTCAGAATACAGCTTCTTTATCTAGGCTTCTGAGGACTGTGAAATTAAACGAACAGCTTACCAACAAAGCAGAAGAACTCCAAGAAGCACACACATGAATAAGGAGCAGGGCTCAGCAGGGCCAGGCTCCTTTATGCATATGGTCACAGCCACTGCCCATGTTGGCATAAAAAGGACAGTGGCAAAGCACAAGAAGAACCCTGACATAAGTGTAAGGGGCCACAGCACAAGAAACAAACCTTCCAGAAGCAACTGCACCTTCACCATGCACCACTAAGAATGATACAACCAGCAAAAAAGCAGGATTTGTTTGGGACTGAAAACCAAGTTTGGAGAAGCATTTTCCTTTTCTTCAGGGAGCAACGAATAAGCCCTCCTCACCCCATGTCCGGGAGGGTAGCAGTGGGTGACTGAACAATGTCCATGTGTGCATGACCCAGGTAACCGCAGAGGACCCGCATCTGGGCCTCCAAATGGAAACCACTGAGTTCTAATCAGGAGGCTATAAATCAAGGCCAGACAGCAGATTGCACGCCACTGAAGTCCTTTACCAGAAAGGGGTAAACTGACTCCTATGCATTGATGTTGCCTCCCAACCGCTGTGTTCAGCCGTTCTTTCTCCTTTTGTTCTCACGACAAGTCGACAACAAAGGTGTTGTTATACTCAGCTTACAGAGAGAACGATTTGAAAGATACATGTTCAGGATATTTGTCTCTGTGCACTCAATAGTCTTGGCCTAGGAATGCAGCTCACCTCTCACTCTAAATCATAATCTTGATCTTTACACCATTTCTCTCCAAACAACAAAAAACGTATTTTGAGTTCTAATGCCTAAAAGTACAAAGGACAGGGCAGGAGGCAGAGAAGAACCCTTTTAAATTTGTGTAATTGTTGGGGGGAGGCACTTTGAAAAGCATGGTTAGGTCACCACGGAGTAATTGGAAAATGTAAGCCCTACCCAGTTCACGAGGGCTATGAGTCATCTGTCAGCAGCCAGGAAGGAAGGAGAGCAATGGAAATTTATCATCCATCTCCATCAAAGACATGGGTCATGGACAGTTGGGCTAGATGACCTCCAGGTTCCACCCCTTCTGAAGAAGCTATTGACAACGGACAGATGGTGGGGGAGAGAGATTTTTTTCCCCCTGAGGATGTGGCAACTGGTAGGTTTCCAGTTCTCCAGTGCCTGGCCCCACACCCATGCACATACGGGCAACACTAACTGGACTTAGTGGGTTACCAAAATAAATGACATGAAGTTAGGAGAGATATGTTGGGGGTATAAAGAAAGTTGGAAGGGGTAAATGGGGATTACATACAATCATATTTCATTGTATTCATGTATGAAATGCTCAAAAATAAAAAAATACTAAAGAAAAAAAGAACTTAGATGCATTCTACTTGCTGACTAATGGTAAATGTGTGTGTGTGTGTGTGTGTGTGTGTGTGTGTGCGCGCGCGCATTAGGGACATACATTCCTAACATCTTTTTGAATCTGAAGAAGAAACCTGAAATAACCCATAAATGTTCCCGTTTCACATGTGACTCGAAATTTACACCAACCAATGTCATTCATGAGAAGATATATTTAAAGCTAGCTCATAGCTCGCCAAACTAACCTATAATGTCTCCACGACAATAAGTAGGACTAAAGGTAGGGAGGGTGACCAGGCATGACTTTATGTATGACTTCAAGTAGTTCTGATGTGTCTAGGTGTCTCCGCATCCTACAACATTTAGTATTCGGAGAACACACTCCTCCCTCATTTCTTATGAACAGGGGTTGCAGATCTGCCCAATGAACTCTTTCGTGTTCTTATCCTTGCCATCTGGTAATATTAGCTGTCTGATAAATAGCTTCAACTTGTGCATTTTTAACAAATCTTACTCTTAGTTGACTTGTGAAACACTCATAAGTAGCAAATTCTGCTTGATTAGAATAAATGAAAAATCCTTAGAGTTGCCAGCAAAAAATAGGCCCTTAGCTGCACATGCTATTTAGCCTAATCATTTGAAAGGCATCAGGTCATTTTTAGAAAGAAGTCCTTATACATACCTTCTTACGTCACCTGTTATGTATGTGTGCATATACGCATTTTGATTTGGGCAGATTATTACAAGGCACCATGCTTTGCAGCCATGTTACATATGCCTGGATACCCTTGTGTTTGACCCCTATCTCTGTTACTCAGAAGCTGTGTGAATGTGGGTTTGTTCCTGAACTTCTGTTTTTCAGTCTTTAAAATGAAAATAAGTGTAATAGGCTCTTGGTTATCTATTTTCAACTCTCGAAGAACTCCAAGAAGAAAATCAAAACAGTTGTGTATAGACAGAGATAGTGTTTGTATGGAGAAATCAAAAGGGAGCCATCTATTACAAAACCAGGGTATTTGACGAATTTCCAGAACCCAAGCAAGAAGAGAGAGATCCTGACTCTTTACCTGGTGTTGCACTGGATACTGTTGGCCACTGCTGATCAGGCCCTCCTGGGCCAGCCCGAAGAATGCCCGCCTCCTCCAGGTGCACAGAGCTGAGTAAACATAGAGACCCAGATAACAGTTAGACCACGACTGCTTTTCCAACTCTTCTCCCACCCTCAGAAATTGTCTCCACTATGAAGGGAGGGCTGCAGCTAACACTGCTCATGCTTAAACTGCAGCCATTACTGCTGAGCAGTCACCTTGCAAAACTGCAGTACCATTGCTGACATACCGCCTGCTGTGCCACAGTGATAATAACGTCTTCCCACAAGAGGATAAATGCCATTTCTGCCCCTCAGTGTTGATGAGGGAAGCTTGTTCTCCAAACTCCCAACCCTTGCTCAGGTTAAACACACTAATACCGTCAGCAGTAATATCAGTTTGGCTACTCAACTCATTCCTGGGAGGGTGGGTGGGCATGCTTGAGAACTGAACTCTAGGCTTCATACATGCTTGCCAAGGTCTCTATCACTGAGCTACATTCCCATCCCTTCATAATTTAAAGACAACATGAGAGGACTGGCTTTGAAGCTGGCTTTGAAGTTGTTGTTTTTCTCTAGTGACCTCCCAAGTCGTTGGAGTTATAGGCAGATGCTACCATACCCAGACCAACTAACTATTTTGTTAGTTTTTTTTCCTGAAAGAAAAGTTTATTTGATATACTACAAGACAATAAAATAGACAGACAGTAACAAAAGTATCGCCTGCTGATGGGATTCACCTCTGTATGCTGTGAATATCATTGGTTAATAAAGGAACTGCTTTGGGCTATAGCAGAGCTATAGGGGAACAGAGCTAGGTGGCTGGGGAGGACTAAACAAAATGCTGGGAGAAAGGAGGTAGAGTCATAGAGAAGCCATGTAGCCCTGCTGGAGACAGACACCAGAACTTCAGCAGGTAAGCCACAGCCTCGTGGTGATACACAGATTAATAGAAATGGGTTAAATAAATATGTAAGCGTTAGCCAATAAGAAGCTAGAGCTAATGGGCCAAGCAGTAATTTAATTAATACACTTTCTGTTTTGGTTCTGGGCGGCCGGGATGAACAAGAGGCCTCCTTACTACAGCCTGCCACCAGCCCTGATTAATTGTTAGCATTACTTTGATTTTTTTCTGTATTGTTTTACAAATAGGTGACCTACCCGAACATATCCTAAGACAAGAGAAAGCCAGTGGCTCATAGATCCACATTCAGAAGAGATTAATTCAGCATAAAACACTGCTGGCACACAACCTGAGAGACTCTTAGAGGCTAGCAGAGAGAAAACAAACTATCCAAGGGCAGGAAAAATACTGTATCTATATATGTTTGTCTACAGCTAATGCATATAAGAGCTTCATATATATTCAGACAGAGGAAGAAGGAAAAGAAGCTCCCAACCCAGTAGCTGGAAAAATCCTCCAAAGTGGGAGGACACTTTTAAATTAGACCTTTGTTTATCCTCAAATTAAATTACTAAAACCTCAACCCAGTGGTGGTGGTGCAGAGGCAGGTGGATCTCTGTGAGTTCAAGGCCAACCTGGTCTACAAGAGCTAGTTCCAGGACAGGCTCCAAAGCTACAGAGAGACTGTCTCGAAAACAAAACAAACAAAAACTTTACTAAAACCTCAGTGACTGAAGGAGTCCCATGAGACAGTGGATCATAAGTAGAACAGAATGGGAATCTATGCATCCAGCAGTCCCTTGCTCTTTCACACCAAACACGCTGAGTAGAAATCTCCTGACTGAGCTGTGACTTAACACTGTTATCCTTCATTTCTAACCTGGAATTTTCTAATTTGATTTTTGCAAATATTTATGTCCTTTGTGACCTTTTTGATCTACCAGCAAATTATATGGATATAAAAACATAACTTCCCTGCAACCAGTTTAGCTCAAAGCAGATTTAACAAAGAAACTAAGAGTGACATCTGACCGAGGTTAGACAGGCCAAGCAGCCAGTGGGCTGTGAAGAAGGGGCATTCTTTCCGTTCACAGTTCTACCACACGTTCAGTGCACTGCACTGTGAAAAAGACACAATGTTTTAGTTTCAAATTGTATTTCCTTCCTTACCCACTTAAATGCCCCCTCCATCCCCTCTTTTTGAGACAGGGTGTCTCTGTGTAACAGCCCTAGCTGTCCTAGAACTAGCTCTGTAGATCAGGCTGGCCTCAAACTCAGAGATCTGCCTGCTTCTGCCTCCCAGGACATTAAAGTGATAATTCCTTTAATATTTTATTTTAAACGGTTTTTAAAAAGCTGCACCTCACAGCTTTGGTACCTTTCAAGCAAAACTTTCATTCAACTGCAATGATAAAAGCAGACACTGTAAAAAGGAGCTCAGTTTACCTAACGCCCAGCTCCACAAACATCTCAGCTGCAGACAAAAGCACAGCTCATCTCTAATAAGTAGAAACAATTCCTCTGATGCCTCACAGAACAGCCTCTGCGTGAGTGCTTCTAGCTTGAAATCATGACCCTGGTTCCAGCATGACATCTCAACCAGCCAGCTCCAATCTTCAGTCCTTCCCTGATTGCTCCTGCTTCAGAAATAGCACCCACATAATGATCTCTGATCATTTGTAAGCTTGAGAAGGCACTAATTTATTTTAATCTAATGCATGTTTAATGAGCTAAAATTATATTTTCATTAATTCTACACATACTACTCTACAGCTTTCTCTTTAGACATTGGCCTAGGTTTGATGAAGACTCAATTAATAATTGCCCAGATATTCTGAGGGGCTTAAAGTCTGCAGTTCACTTCTTCAAAGCTAAATCCTTTTGCTAATACAATCATTAGTTTCTTGAGCCTCCCTATCTGGTTTCCAAAGACAGTCACAAATAATGAATCTTTCATTTGGCCCCCATGGCATGGACACATCAGCTCTGGGAATCAGTTACTGTCAAAGAGACAAAGTAGACAAGACAAAACTATATTAAATCCGAGTCTTGAGTAATGTTATTACTCTAAGTTGATCTAAAGCAAGCTAGATTTGGTCTCCAGATATTCAATAAAGTCCTGAACATGGCTCCTCTCTAAAGAGCCCATGATATTGGTAAAAATAAGAGAGCAAACTGGTGGAGAAGACAGAAGATTCTGGCAGGGGCAAACACAAACAACAATAGCTATCAGTTATTGTGGCTAACAGTGTGTAATAGTCAGGGTGAGACAGGAGAACAAGGAATGTGAAACAGGAAACAATGTATGTACAGTTACAATGTATAAACATTATAATGTAGTTTAAATGTATACATTTATAATGCACTAAAATCTGAAAGCTTCTGACTTGTATTAATTAAATTTTTAAGAGAGGGAGAGACGGGAAGTATAGGTGAGAGGGGATGAAGGGCTTGGAATTGTCACAGGAAATTTAAAATAGTTTTAAGTTGATATAAAAGTTTTTAAGCTGACACATCCTCGTAGGAATTTTGATGAAAGCACAGAAACCTGCCGATGATTCCAAGTGACATTTTCATTTCCCAGCACTCAATAAGCATTTGGCACTAATTACTTCCAATGTTTCAAGAAATAATCATGGAGACAAAAATAATTGCATTCGCTGGGCAGAGTTTCTAAAGCGTCTCAATTTGAGCAGCTGCTTCTGGCCTGAGGAGATACAGTTTATCTAACAGAGCCCCACTTCAAGTTACTCCCAAGTGAAGGAAAGAAGGGAGGGAGAGAGGGAGGAAGGAAGAAAGAAAGGACGGACAGACAGACAGACATACCTGTGCATGCCTGCTCTCAGCGAGGCAGAGTAACGCCAGTCAGGGTTGGGCTGTCGGGGCTGCAAAAATCACAAAAGGAGTTTACTGTTAGCATGGCAGATCAATGTGCTCCCAGGGGAGTATTAATCGATTAGTTGTCCCTTAAATATTTTCATGCATCCAATCGAAAATACCAAATGGGACATTTCATACGGAATGCTAAAATGAAACTATAACACACATTAATTACATGACTCAGACTGAATATCAAGAAAGTCCATATTTAGGGGTGATGTGAGCGTCAGGTTTAGCTTTGCCCTGCCCAATAAAAGTCTATGTTCTTAAAACACTAGAGCGGTCTGTCTTATGTCAGGAAAAACTTTCGTTGTTTTACCCTCCAATGCCTCATCCAAGACACACCTTCAATTTTGTAGTCTAGCTATAAAGAATACACGGCTACACAAATTCTGCCTACCTGGCTGGACTGTAGAGGGCTGCAATCTACTGCTGGCTTTGCAGACTGCAGCGTGTTTGACCCGGGAAGGATGGGCCCAGTCATAACACTAGACACTGATAACAGCCTCTTCTACTGATGGAGGAGGGATTGTAGAGAGAAGAAAACAAACCACTGCAGTTTGACCTTGTTTGCCCGCTTAAACCTTCTCATAAATCTGTACTGGCTCCCTGCTCCTCTTTCACGCTTTCCCTTCTCTTCACGCGGCCCTGATTGCTTAGCAGGAAGTAGCTGAAGTCCATGAAGACTCTGACGCTTCTGCACCACCTGTGTCCAGAAAGAGATCTTGTGTGCCCTCAGCCCACAAACTGTCATTCCAACATAGAGCTGGTAAAGAGGAAAATATGGGCACCTGAAGACCCGGTGGGGTGCTACGTACTATGTATTAGAAGATACTCAGAATCGCTAAAGAAAAAAAAATCAGGCAAGGTGCGGTGGAGCCCGAAAATGGAACGCAGTTGTAATTTGTGCTTTCCTCTGGATCACCTGATCATAGTTAGCAACATAAAGCTGCAGCAATGCCAATAAACTATTTCAAAGAATCAACCATTCTTACCCCATAGTTCATATAGTCCATGCAAGCAATGTGAAGCATTCTCATAAACACACTTCAAATGCCCAGAGAAGTGATGGGGCCAGAATCCCAACCTTCTAACAGATTTAGGGATGGCTAAGTGGTACCAGAGAACCTAAATCAAAGCCTAGAAAAGTGATGACTCTGATTATTATCAAAATCTCTCACCCCATACAAGCTGTCACCTCATTCCCTTGTATTCTGCTGGCAAGAAACATATGTGTAACTGGTTTCATCCTTGGTTTGCAAATCTATAATATGCTATTATTGTTCCAGATAAAGTAGAACAAATTACCCACAGACAAAACAAAACAACTTTCCATTTTTTACTAGTATTGTTAGAGGCAACAAAAGAGAATGTTTGCATATGATTTTATGAACCTGAAAACATGACTAAAATACATCTGATTAAGTTTTCAGCATCACCGTCTTCTCCTGCCATTGGTAGGACCAGTGTCAGCTTGCCCACAGAGAAAACCTTTTCAGAAAGATTCTGACATCTGCTGAGTAACTTGCTTATTTTTCTATGATTGGCTGACACTCATGATGAAAATTTCTGCAACTTGATCTTCGAGATGAAATCACTAAGCTCAATTTGCTGAAAGGCACAATTCTATCAGAACTGAGCAGGAGACTCACTTTATTACACAATTTCACTTCCTCAACAACACAATTAATTTGTCATGTTGCTATTTTCAATAACAGTCGATCAGCAACAACATACTTCTCAGATTTATTTGCCAGAATGATAGTTGCAAGATTTTTTATGGCAATAATATCAGACAGGGACAAAGAAAGGAAGAAAGCAATTAGTTATTTTAATTCGCAATCTGATGCTACACAATGAAATAAGCACTTTTATCCTAATACTCTCCTAACCAGTCATTCTGTGAAACTGACTGTATCTGTTTTACTCATAAAACACATAGATATTCTCACAATATTCATGAATGCAGGGCTATATCCTTAGAACCTGACACTGGATAGATTTTTAGAGGGTTTTATTTTATTTTATTCTATTTTTTATGGTTTTTCCAAGACAGGTTTTTCTACATAAACAGCCTTGGCTGTCCCAGAACTCACCATGTAGACCAGGCTGTCCTTGAACTCACAGAGATCTGCCTGCCTCTGTCTCCCAAGTGCTGATATCAAAGGCTTGTGCCACCACGTCCAGCCTTTTAGAGTATTTTTGAATAAACAAACTGTCACACAAATTGTGATAATTGCATTTAAATTATAAAAAGAGTAATCTTTAAAGACACTAAATTTGCCTGGTTGGTGAATATACAGTTACATCTACATTCCTATTCCTGTTCACTATTACAATAGTGATTCATCTTAAAAGAATACAAAATTGACATCCAAAAATGTATGTGGGTTTCACAGAAAGTTTGATTTAAATTTGGAAAAAGTTCAGGTTGAAAGGCTGACTACTGATGGATCTGCTACAAGACACTAAAGCCTTGGACTAACTATGATGGTTTGCCTCTAAAATATTTTAATATCACATCTCTTGGTTTTGTTCGCATGTTTGTTCATTTGAGAGAAGGAATCATGTGCTCAGGTTGGCTCAAACTCACTATGCCAAGGCTGGTCTTGAACTCTTGACTCACCCAGCTCCACCTGTCAACTGCTAGGATTGTAGACTAATGACACACCCCGTGTGTGCTGAATTTCCATTGGTGAAGTACTCCAGCTTAGTCTTCTAAAACAATAATAGTTGCAGAACTCTAGATGTAGAAAAAGTCAATTAGGTAATCCATGTGGGTGATGTAATATTACTGAAGAAACAAGTACCAACTTGAGTTCCTGCTAAAATTATAGCAAAAGTTTAATTTATCCTGTTATGAATTATTTGTGATTTATGCCATAGGAAACTTAAGCAACAGAAGGATGAATCACTCCTAAGATGGTTTAAAGTAAAACAGGTTTAAAATATCCTGTTATTTATAAACTCACATGAATACTCAGTAAAATAAAAGGCTGTCTTTTCTGCCAGGCAGTAGTGATGCATGCCCTTAATTCTAGCACTCAGGAGGCAGAAGCAGGTGGATCTCTGTGAGTTCGAGGTCAGCCTGATCGACAGAGTGAGTTCCAGGACAGACAGAACTAATCAGAGAAATCCTGTCTCTAAAAACCAACCAACTAAACAAAGCAACAAAAAAAATCCTGCTGTCTTCTTACCATGCAAACTGCTGTTTAATTTGTCAGTAAACTGCTCTTTGAAACCCGAAACTAGATGCAATATCTCCTTTTTCATTCAGAGCGTCTCCACAGCCAATTTTTCACAGTGCTATCTAATAAACATTGATCTAAATTGCTATAGGAATAGTGCTGAGACCCCCACACGGACGGCACATGCCCTGTGTAATCTCAAGACTCAGACTGTGGTGGACTTACCCCCATAATTGTGTTTAGACAGCTTAGCTGTCTTTTTTTAAAAAGTGGGCTTATGTGGAGAGGACTACCCTAATCACAAGAGGCTTTTACATTCGAGTCTAGAAGTCGCAGACAGAAGTCAGAAAGATGTGAAACATGAGAGAGACTCCACGGGACAGAAAATTCTCTAAGGCCAGTCCTAAGAACAAGTCACATGACAAGACCTACAAGAAAGCTCTCTGAGCTGAGAGTAATGCTTCTCCTTGGCCCCAGCAAAAAGAGATAAGCCAGCTAGGATTGTCCCCAAGGAACTGAACTCTGCTAACGACCTCAATGGATCTCCATGTAGATTCTTCTTCAGAGCCTCCGGAAGAGTACCTATCCAATGTGTTGAGTTCGTTAGCTTTATGAAAACTGAAGTGAAAAACTTAACCACATAGTGCCGGACTATGAGACACTGAATGGATGAGGTTCTAACCACTAATTCATGGTAATTTGTTACAAAGCAATGGGAAAGGAATGCATTAAAATAAAACCAAAATATAACACTGAGAATAATCACGGCTATATGATATATTGGTCTTTCAGTAAATCAAAATTGGAAAGGGGATAAACTTGAGGATTCTGTGTAAAAAAACTGCCTTCCAAGTACAACATGTAAACTCCAAGCTACAGGGCGGGAAAGGAAACTAAGATGACTTTAAAATATGCGTGATAAATTCCCGTACAACAGAAAGTGCAAGGTCGGTTATTCCGGAAGCACAGCCTGCTAGAACAGTGGCTACTCTCTTACACACAGTTACATCTCCCTGCAGCCAGCGAGGCCAGAAGGAAATGGACATTTCTCTCCACCTTTACAATGTCAGACATTTCTTTGCATGTGCCAAGTTCAAATTCTTGAAAAAAAAAAAAGAGTGTGTATAATTTTTAGGTTAGCAGACTTAAAACACTGCTAAAGAATTCTCTCAACCTCTGAATTTTTAATTCATGGCTATAGGTTATACTGGTCAAAGTATTATATTAATAATATATATAATTATATAATATTAATATATTAATATTAAATGATTTCATATTATAATATACATGAAAACTCTGATCCAAGTGAGGGCCACATTTAAAAACACCTGTAAAAACAAACGAACAAACCAAAAAATGCCAGGCAGTGGTGGTGCACACTTTTAGTTCTAGTACTTTGGAGGCAGAGGCAGACAGACCTATGTGAGTTTGAGGCCAGCCAGGTCTACAGAGTGAGTTCCAGGACAGCCAGGGCTACATAGAGAAATCTTGTCTCAAAAACCAAAAACCAAATCAAAACAAAACCAAATATTGCACCTGTGATAATAGACTATACATGTGACATGAAATCAGATGGGTTCTACTTGAAAGGAGGGAGGAGACCCATGGTGGGGGAGAACCAATAAAAAGAAAGTAAGAAATGCCATGCAACTTATCATTTTGTATGCGAACAGAGGAGGTTAAGCCGAAGAGAATATCGAGGAGGGAGGAAGGAAGGAAGGAAGGAAGGAAGGAAGGAAGGAAGGAGGAAGGAAGGAAGGGAAGGAAGGGAAGGAAGGAGAGAGGGAGGGAGGGAGGGAGGAGGGAGTTTGGGAGGGAGGGAGGAAGGGGAGGCAAGAGCTCCTTCTTTTTCCTCTCCTTCTCTTGCTCTTCTTCCTTCTTCTTCTTCTTCTTTTCTTCTTCGTCTAGGAATTCCATTAAATTTTCCTAAAAGTATCTTGGTGATGGCAATTTTCCTCAAAACTACTTACAAACTCCATCCTTCGACCTCTCATTGAAAGCAAAAATTCATAGCCAACCAGGGCAAGAATCCAGAAACGAACCTGCTATTCTGTCAGGCAGACAGAGTGCCAATAGACAGTGTATAACATGCCAAGTGGTGCCCCTGCAGTGTTCTGAGTAAGACCAGATGCCCATGTGATAGCTCATGGTGGGGTCAGAGGAGAGGGTAGGTCAAGGGCAATCAGACCACAAGAAACATTTCTTCATTTAAAAAAATATGGCTAAACAGACAGAGAACTCATTCATTAATCCTTTATGCTCAACTGTCTCTATGGGGAAAATGAGGAAGGATTTATTTGAAGAAAACACCGTATGTACTATTAGACCAAGGACAATAACCTTTTTCCCTCAGGGCAGCCCCTATAGTCCATATGAAAATGGCAACACTAAACAGCTCCACCCACTAAAAACTTGTCATCAAAGATGAAATACTAGAGTAGAAATTAATGATTAAAATTTCTTGGCCTTGGAGCTGGAGAGTTGGCTCAGTGGTTTAGAGCCCTTGCTGCTCTTGCAGAGAATCAGAGTTCAGCTCCCAGCACCTACAGAGTGGCTCATGACTGCCTCAAGTCCAGTTCCCGGGGGTCCAATGCCTTCTACTGCCCTCCGTGGGCACTTGTGGTACAAATAAAGTTGTAGACACACACACATACTCAAAAAAATAATGGATACAAAATAAAACCTCTTGGTCTTGTGTGTTGTGGTATCACATTCATATACTCACTTAGGAGGACCAGAAGTTCAAGGTCATTCTCAACTACATATTGAGTTAAAGCCCAGTCTAGACCATAGAAGACCCTGTCTCCAACAAAGCAGTTTTGTCTATTCTGACCATTTTTCAGTTTGAAAAACACATCATCACGTTACTGTACATTGAATGTAAATCATGCCAAGACAGAGCCACCAGATGGCAAAGTCAGTCCTAGAGGAAATTGTATTTGGTAACACTGAAAGATTACATTAACTCTTCCAGGTCTCCATGTCTGAATTAAGTTGGTCATGCATATACAGTGGATACATAACTAAGGATCTGATAACTGCAAATTGCTTCATTATACGTAAAAGTGAAGCCAAGCTTAAATCTCTCTGCGCTTCCTTTATGATTTCACTGCGCACTCAAAGTGACTCATTAGCAATCAATCTTAGATGCAGTCTCTTTTCATGGAGACGCTGAAAGAGGTGCCAACTACTCTCCCTTGAGGTTTTTAGAAGGCTCCAAAGAGAATTTAGGCCCTGGTGCCAAAAAGCCGTCACAGCACAACTCAGGAAATTAAAACAACAAACAAAACATACAATCAAACAAAAAGCCTGCAAAGTCTACCAAAAGACCAAAGTCTGCTGCTAAGTGTTGATGTTTTATAAGCAACGAAAGAAAGCTTACTTGGTGAAGGACAAAGATAAAAAAGCTCTGAGTAAGCATTGCCAATAGCACAGCAGTAAATAAGTACATAGCTGGTTGTAGCATTCTGCCCGAATAGCCCATGCAAAAAAATACAACTGGGGTTTCTGTCTACTCCTTCTGTTGAAGAAAACATAGGCGTTGGAGTCAAACAGATGTGACTTAAAATACAACTAGCAGTGTGCTATGTTATCTAACCTCTCTGATAATGCTTGTTTGTATAAAACTAAGAAGCAATGAAATCCCATAAACACATACTGCAACGCAGAGCACTTCTTATGCAGCAGAGTGATCAATGAGTATAATTTCCTTCACTCTTCGTTTTCAGTCTTCAGATATTTAAGTGCTGGCACGTGGCATTAGTAGCATTCCAGCACCTTCCTGCCATCTGCAGTAATAGGCGAGGAAAGAGAAAACCCTACCTGAGAAAGCCAGCTTGACCTAGCCATGATGATTTTCCAAACAGATTGACTTCTGTCGCCATTTTGCCATGCTAGAGCAATGGGACTGACGTTTTCTCCATAACTGCAATGAACTCAGGAGCTGTAGACCGTCACTGAATTCTGAGAGGCATCTATCAGATAGCATTCATTTGCCTTTACTAAATTCAAGCACTCTCCTGGCAAAGTCCCACAAAAGCAAATACTTCCTGACATAATTTTAGCCCTCCATTGAAGGTTTGTGTACCACAGTAACTATTAACATACTGGTCAGTGTAAGACGGAAACAGTTCATGGGTCAAAGTGCCCCAAGCGTTGGATCAATGGAGAAAGTACAAGCATGTCATTTCCCTAAGCTTCCAGCACACAGCTGGTGGCAGAGCTGAGCTGGCCTAGCTGACTATCCATGCCTCTTCACCACCTGCAGGCTGCCCCAGCCCCAAAGGACACCACCTGAACCTATTAAAGAAATGTCAAAGAGCATCCTTATTTAAAGACAAATCATCTTTACAGGCTTCTAAATCCTACAATGTAACAACTCTAGAAATGCTCTGCTCCACTTCCCTCCTTCTTTCTTTTCCCGATCTCTTCCTTCCTCTGCAATCTGCCTCCCTGGCGACTCAGCATTGACTACTTACTTTCAGGCTCTTCTGATAAGTGACGAATAGCCAGAGGAAAAGGAAAAAATACAATCTCCTGGCAATCGAGAGGGGAGATTCTGGGGCTTATGCACTACTCGTTAAGCTTGCGTGAACTTTGAATGTGGAAATATAGACATTAGTAAACCATACCAATATGCTAATGAAAAGTCACAAGCTATAGGAAAAACAAATATTATTAATTCATTTAGTGCCGACTCTCAGAATTCTAGCTACAAAGTAGCTTTTTGGAAAGTAAATGCCTCCCTATTTATAGGACAGGATTTTGCTTT
Organism: Arvicola amphibius; assembly: GCF_903992535.2. Taxonomy (NCBI): domain Eukaryota; kingdom Metazoa; phylum Chordata; class Mammalia; order Rodentia; family Cricetidae; genus Arvicola; species Arvicola amphibius. The sequence goes on along the minus strand of NC_052051.1, from coordinate 114,202,366 downwards.
GAAATTCAAGTTTAAAGGCTCACAAGGCAGGCCTCTATTATTTCCAGCATGCAGAGAGAGTTACTACCCAAATACCCAAATATACCTACACATTAATGTACTTCTCAATAATTTCTATGCATTCTTCATTTTATTGAGCAATATGGCCTGTGGATACTTAAAAGTCAAAACTAGTACATATACTGACCATCATGTACAGTAAACCAGCCACTTTCTAAGCCTTTTATACTATTGCAGGACTAATTTCTGATCTAGAAAATAAACACACACTTTCAGAGTGTTGTCATTTAACTTAAAGACATGGAAGGCTTAAAAATTATACTTTACATTTCATCAAAAGCACAGGAATTAACATGGAACCAGAAGATTATTGATCTTAAAGATATTTAAAGCAAATGCTGAGACCTGATCTTAAGATGACATCAGAGCATGCTAAGGAAGGGGGGCTAGGCTGGAGGTCTTTGTCTCTTATTCCCCAGCCTCAGATTGTTCTGGTCTTCACCTTCTCCACAGACTCCTCGCCCATTCCTTCTCCGGGTTCTCTCCGCCCAGTGTGTACTCCTTTACCTGGCTCACTACCATTCATTTCCTCTCTCGGCCTTCCACAAGAGTGACCACATCATCCAGCCGCAGCAAACTCGAGCTTCAGAGTGAGGACACACTCCGCACTTTCCCTTTTCAATGTGAATGTCCATAGAAGCCTATCACATTAGTCTTGTGTAATTAGTTCAGTAAGTTTTAGGGACGAGGTCTCATACTATGTAGCCCCAGCTAGCTTGGAACTCTTTATGTAGACCAGGCTGGCCTCCAACTCACAGAGATCCACCTGTCAGTAATTTTTTATTGTGGACCTCTAAGATAAAAACAGCAACAGTTCCCAGAGGAAGCCACACACCTCTGGAGGTCTGAGGGCGTATATATTTGATTATGTTAAAGCCCAAAGCAATTAGCCTGTAGATGATATAGCAGAGGTCATTTCTCCTCAAACCTCACATTACCTCCCAGCAGAGCACCCTTATTCCCAGACCTGTTCTATTTCTACAGAGTTGTGCTTCAACCAAAAGTACCTAAAACTAATTCTCACTCCTCAAGAACTTTTATGGCTAATTTTTCAATGTGCCACTAGGAAGTGGTAAGTAAACTAATTCTCCAGGGCTTATTTCTAGAGAGCAAACAGCAGGTTATAATAAGATCAGAGATACCATTACTATTCAATCTACCAGATAAACCTTGTTGGTGATAATAAGTCAATAATGCCAAACACAGAGGGCTGGGGGAAGGGACATGTGAAAACAAACAAACAAACAAATGCAGGCCTTTCTGGAAGACACCCTGATCACTATCTCACCTCATTTTGAGAGACAGCCTCATTTTTTAGGATAATCAGGTTCCCGGCACTCTGCCCACTTTGGCCTGTGAGATGCCTGTTGTCAGTCACGGAGGCTTGGGCTCCCCCAGGCCCTGGCCCTGTCTGGGCCCCTGTGTTGTAAAACATGAAAGTGTCACTCCCTGAGCCTGCTGTCAGGCAGGCTTTGTAGCAGTAGGTCTTGGTGAGGGAGCCATTGCCTCGAACTTCAATGAAGTGAGGCTGTACTTTGAGGCCGTGTGGTATTCTGGCGTCAATATTGTTATTGGCCTGTTTGTACAGTTCTGCCGGGGACCGCTCCCTCACTCCACAGAAGCCTCCGCAGCATGCCGTGCCATAGGCAGTGTAGCGGTAGCACTTGATGATGCTCAAAACAATGATTGTCAAGAGGAATATAAAAGACACTGTGCTTAATGCTATTATCAGATAAAGTGTGATTTCAGAGTATGTCCGAGCACTCTTTATATGTCTCTGAGTGTCCGGGAGCATTTTAGAAACCCTGTCCACCACAGCTACTGTAATGGCCACAGTAGCTGATAGAGGTGGCTCTCCATTGTCGCGAACCACCACAGTCAGGTTGAAAGTGGTACCACTCTCATCTCCTATCTTTCTGGTAATCCTAATTTCTCCAGTGTGAAGTTCTACTTTAAAGAGGTCTGAGTCAGAAGTTGGGACTAAATGGTAGAAGAGCCAAGCGTTCTGCCCAGAGTCTGAATCCATGGCTATGACTTTGGTGACCAGGTAGCCAGCAGGGGCAGTCCGAGGCACCATCTCAATGGCTGCTGATGAATTAGTTGAGGTAGGGTATAGAATATGAGGGGCGTGGTCATTCACGTCCACCACATACACATTGGCGGTCACAGTGCTACTTAGTGGTGGCCTCCCCTTGTCCTGGGCCTCCACGGTCACAAAAAACTCTCGAAATTTCTCATAGTCAAAGGAGTTGACAGCATAAAGGCTGCCACTGGCACTGTTAATGGAGACATAGGAGGTGACTGGCAGCCCTTGGATCTCCCTGTCTAGGAGTGAGTAAGTCACCTCTGCGTTCTCCTTTTGATCTGGGTCTGTGGCTTGCACCGTGCAAAGCAACACACCCGGCAAATTGTTTTCCTGGATGTAGATAGAATAGGAGTCCTTCAGAAAGCTCGGCGGATTGTCATTGATGTCAGAGATCTCAATCTGCAGTGTCTTTTGAGAGGTGAGTGGTGGAGTTCCCCCATCAGTGGCTGTCACTGTGATGTTGTAGGCAGCTACACGCTCCCGATCCAGTGGGCCACTCACCACGAGTGTATAGGAGTTTCCAAAGCCATTGAGCCGGAAAGGCAGTGTAGCCTCCAGACCCAGGCTCACTTTCCGGTTGGAGCCCGAATCTTGGTCATTCACACTGAGAAGGGCCACAACAGTGTTGAGAGCAACATCCTCAGGCACTGGGCTGTACAAGTCTGTGAGGACCACCTCGGGAGCGTTGTCGTTCACATCCATAATGTCCACCAACACTTTGCAGTGACCGGCCATGGGTACTGGTCCCCGGTCAGTCGCTTGCACATAGATCTGGTAAGAGGAAGACTCCTCATAATCCAGAGTCCCACTTACTCTGACTTCCCCTGTAATGGCATCTATGCTGAAAAGCTTGTCTCTCCCGGTCAGATGTGTAGCTGCTCAAGGAGTACCTGAGTTCACCGTTAGAACCCTCATCCGGATCCGAAGCATTCAACTTCACTACCAATGTGCCTGGGGGAGCGTCCTCCCGCAGCTGGACACGGTAAGTAGATTGATCAAAAGCAGGAGAATTGTCATTAGTGTCCAGGACGCGAACAGAGATCTGAGCCGTGCCTGAGCGAGGTGGAATGCCCCCGTCCACCGCAGTGAGAACCAAGTGGTGCAAGGCTGCCTGCTCTCGGTCTAGGCCCTTCCGCAGCACGAGCTCCAGCACCTTGCTATTCTCCTGCAGGGGTTTAAGGTCCAGCTCAAAATGTTCGCTGGGGCTGAGCTCATAGGTCTGCACTGAGTTGGCGCCAACGTCGGGGTCCTGTGCGCTCTCAATGTGAAACCGCGCTCCAGGTGCCACAGACTCGCTTACCTGAAGCTGGTAGTCCGGCCGCGGGAAGCGCGGCGAGTTATCATTGATGTCCAGTATCTCCACCTGGATAGAACTCACTGCCACCGGGTTGTGCGCCAGCACTTCCAAGCTAAGCAGGCAACGAGGCCGCTGCTCGCACAGTGCCTCGCGATCGATGCGCTCGTTGACGAAGAGCGCTCCGTTTGTCAAGTCCAGTTCCAGGTAGCGCGGGCTGGGCGCACCCAGATGGTTGATGCGCAGGCAGCCGGGTCCCAAGCGCCGCAGTTCCAGCCCCAAGGCTCTGGCCACGTTGCCCACGAGCGCGCCCGGGCTCTGCTCCTCCGGCACCGAGTATCGTAGCTGGGAGGCCGCTGGGCTTGGCAGCAGCACCAGCAGCCAGCCGAAAAGACAGAAACAACAGCCAGGGCAAGGGGCCGCAGGGGGTCGCGGATGCTCTGTCGCCCCAGGTCTGGTGCCCGCCAGCTCCATAGCCGCCGGCCCTGGCGGAGGCAGCCGGGGCAGGGCAGGAGGCAGCAGCTTGGCGAGCCTGCTCCTCGCCGGGCCCCGCCTCCGCCCTCGCGGCTCTTCACGGCTCACGCGCTACAAACGCCCGAGGCCGCTCCCCTCCCAGGCGTTCTCAAGGGCTCCGAGCCCTGCCGCCCCCACTGACTCCCCATATCCCCAGCTCCTCCACTCGCCTCCAGGCGCTCCACGGATCTCGATTTTCTGCGACTATGCCGCTGCCGCCGCCGCCGCTGATGATGCTTTAGATGATGCTTTAAGGAGAGGGAGGGAGAAGCGGAGGGGGAGGGGGTGCTCAGCAAGTCCAGCTCGAATTCCGCACCCAAGTGGCGGCGGACTGCGACCGTGCACCGCCCTGCCACTCCACCTACTCCAGCCCCATCTCCTTCATCCTCCATCCGCCGAATCCCAGCAGACCGCGGGAACACGGCCACTCCCTTTCTCCCTGCCCCCACGGTCCTGTTCATCCAGTCTCCACGCTCCCCAGAAGGCTTAACGCGTCTTTTAAGATTAGCCTGAGAAAAGCAGCTTAGAACTCTGTCAGCTCTCCAAGTCAAGATTTCAAAGCGCCATCCAGGAAAATAAACTGTTGGGGGACGGGGCGGTGCCTTAACAGTCAGGGGGGAGTAAATGCTGGGGAGGTGCTTTGGGGCTTTTGAAATGCAGACCCGTTGTTTACTTGACCCCCTCACCTTCCCAGCCACGGTTCTTTAGAAGTACAGAAAGCCTTTAACTCCTTGGGCCAAAGGGCAAAGAAGTGACTGGTGCCGGTCTTCTGGGGAGCAAGTCTAAAGCAAGCATCCTGGAATGCAGCACTCTGTCTCGCTCCTAGCCACGTGCCTTAACTTTCAGTGTGTATTTTGACAATTAACCAATATTTCAGGGTTTAAAATTCTCTTCTTATACAACTGACTCCGTAAAGCTTCAGGAAAAAAAACTCGTATTCAAGCTGTTCCATCACAGTAGGAAAAAAAAATTCAGTAAAATTTCAGGCGATTCTTCCCTCGTGTTTTCTCTAATCTTACTTCAACCCTTTCTCATTTATCGCTCAAGACATTTTCTTTCAAAAGTGATTAATTTTTTTTTCTTTAATGGATGACAATGTCGTCAAGAGCCTACAAAGCCATTAAATCGGGAGAGTTTCTCTCGGTCTGCCCAGCCATGCTGGAATTTGAATTCGTTAATGCTTCGCAGAAAGAAATAAAAGATACCACCCTGCTTTTATTAAGCAAAACGTAGGCAGCTGGGATTTATCTTTCAGTAGCAGAAATTTTCACTGTGTTACACCTCATCCTCTGTAAATACACGACTCCGGTGGGCTCCTGTACCTTTGTGCCCTCCTCAGACTCCCGTTAAATTGCTCTTCAGTGAGCAAGAAAGCTGAAGGAGTAGAGAAGGCCGTTCTGTGCTGTGTCATTGCCTTCCCGGTTTCCTAACAGTCAGCTTTCCCAGCCTTCTCATCTCTCCCACGAAGGCTTGAAACTACATCCGCCTGTGCAAACTCCATTCGCTGAAACATTGTTTTTTCCCCTCATCTCTCAGTATCCTTGTGCTACATAGCTCTCCCCTGGGTAACTTTCTAGCTATGTACTGGAAGGAAGCCCAGTGAGACCTGACATTTGGCATGCTTCCCTCCTTGAGAGGACAAGCTGACCAGGGCCAACCTGCTACGTGTATTCACCAATAGCAGTCCACACCTAACCGAGCTCTTCTAAGTGAAGCTAGTTTCCCTCCTATCCTGCCTATTTGTCCTCTTTGTTCCACCAAGGGTGCAGAGTGGGAAGTAATTCCATCAAAATCTATTCCTGTCTCTTTTCTAAGGTCTCTGGCTTCTCCCTCTTCTGCCTGTATCCTTCCCAAACATCCCCCAGTAGCTCTGGTCTGTTTGCTGTAGTAATTTGATCTCAGGGAGCCTTAATCTCCTCAAGAGCACAAATTGTAGACCTGGCCTATGTCCTCACCCCATTACTTATTTCAGAAAACAAATGGCTGTAAGTGGAATCAAGTTATAAGTTGTCAGAAAAGTGACCTTTCTTCCCCTCAGTTTCCTCCAGCCCTCACAGTCGCTGCCACCAGTGTTCAAAGCCACCGGGTGTTGTTGACCATGCGTGGTCCTATTGCCCCTGCAAGATCACAGGCACTTAAGGAGGATGGTAAAAGTGACAGGGACTTTGTGGTGCTTTTAGCAGAAGCCCCCACGTGCTGTGCGTCAGGATTTGTTCTTTCCAGCCATATTCCCATCCAGCAAGAGTGCCGACCGGCTGAAATGTCCATTTTTGTTTTTCAGAATCCTAAACTCCAGCTAGTATTTACTCCCCCAGTGACCGAAAGAGCAAAGAGCAGCAAAATTAGCCTCCTTTCCAGAGACTAAATGCTAAAAATGATAGTATTCTCTCTGTTTGGCACCACCATGATTTCCTTTCTCAGCTATCATACTGAAGTTCCTGCCAACCTTACCAGTGTTTGGAAAGTGATTGCTCAGACTGTCGCTAAGTGCCTCATTTACAAACATTCCATATGGATTCATACTAATGCCTCAGTCACACCATGTGCTATCCTTCGCTTTTTTACCCTTAAGAATCCCAGTAAAAGCAGAATATAAAATTGATTGGGAAACACAAAAATACAGAGGTAGTTGCACCTCTGCTAACGACTATGTGTCTTCTAACACCTAACTTTCAGCTTGCTTGTCTTAAATAGAGAGAACAAAATAAAATCCATGAGGCTGTTGTATGATTAGAATAAGGAGTAAGTTATTTGGACAGTATGTGGCAAGCACACTGCTGTTGGTGGTGGTAGTGGTGTTTATTAAGTGTAACAACTGTTAGTATCAAATGACATCTTGCCTAATCATCTATATGCAGCATGACTCCTTAAAAACAGACAAGCAACTGTGATATTTAAGAAGAAAATGGTGGCTGGAGACAGTTGGGTATACTCAAAGTCTAGTCTTCCCAAAGTTTTCAAATATTTCTAGAACTTATCCTGTGTCTTAAAAACAAAAAGAAGCAGCTCTCTTTCATTTCAACAACATGTATGTATGTGTGTATGTATATATGTATGTATGTATATATGTGTGTAAATATATATATATATATCTTTTTTTGCCTGTTTGTTTTATGTGTCTTTGTAAGCATGTGAGAGGCCAGAACAGATCTCAGACCCCCTGGAGTTAGAGTTAGAAGTGGTTATAATCTACCCAATATAGGTAGATACTGGGGATCGAACTCAGGTCCTCTGGAAGAGCAGCGAGTGCTCTTAGCCACTAAACCAGCCCCAGAGAAAGCTTGTACCCAGCTATCTAGTAAAACAATTACTAATCACAAAATAAAATTGCTTCTAGATATAATTAATAAGAAGCGACATGATAAAAAAGAGCCACTAAGACAGGACATTGTGTTGTTTACCCCTGTGCTAGACAAGAATTTCAAAATCATATTCCTCAATTATATTTCTTAATTATATTTGTAAAATACATCTCCCATGAAGATCACTGAGCATGCCAACAAAAACAATCACAACAGAATTGGAGACTGCAAGAAAAATACTCAAACTCAGAAAATTCCCCTAATTCACATCCATTTTCCTTATTACTGGCATCATTGTTAAACCATTTACTTGAGTAACCAAATGGCTTGAGTTTGGGCACAAACACAAGTATACTGACTAGTCACCAGTTTTTCATCAGGCTATGAATATGTGTCAACAGAGGAGAAAAATCTAATTTTCTTTTTCTTTTTAAGCTCTGGTGTTTTGATCTTTGCGACAGCTTCTTGCGTAGCCCAGGTTGGCCTTGAGTTCGCTGTGTAGCCAAGGCTGACCATGAACTCCTGATCCTCCTAAACTGAACTCCCAAGAGCGAGAAATGCAGTCATGTACCACCACGCCTGGCCTCTAATTTTTATTTATAACTCGTGAATGAGTGCTCCCCTACAAACTAGGCATATATTACACAATAAAAAGAGGGACAGATAGACGTCCTTAAGAGTTAGAATGACACAAAGTAGTTTGAAAAATGACATCTCATAGTTGGCATAGGAGCACCCTTCAATAACTAATACGGACCCTCAAGAGGCAGAGGCCACGAGCTCATGAATTCAAGGCCTGTTTCAATAACTTTATCTTGTTAAGAAGGGACAGGACTCTTGATCTTCCTCTCCACAGTCCAACACTCTGCAGTAAGTTTACGTCGTTATGTGTGGTATCTAAGGACTGGGAGGGATGGCAGTGTTTTCAATACAAACTGATAGCAGAAAGAATGTATTAAGAAAATGTTTGGGTTTAACAACTGGATTTTGGGAAGGGATCCCTCTGAAACTTTAGTCTGAGAAACTGATAGGCTGTAGATACGTGACTGAGGCACCTCAGAATTGTTTAGAATAAACAAGAGACTCAGGCCATCTTAAGGTTATTAACAATTAAAAAGGAAGAGACAGGCCAAAGACTTGGGTCAGATAGCTCTAATACTAACAGATGAAATCCAATTTGACTTCTCCACCAGTGTTCTCTGTTGAGGTGACTAATAAGAATCAGAGATTGAAGGCTGAACTTCATTAGGGACAAATCTTACATAAACCATTTAGATTTCTTCATTTCATAAAATACAGTGTTAAACAGAGCACTACAATCTAAGGCTTCAAGAGGGGAGAGAAAGAATAAAGGCAATAATAAAAGGTATGTGGAGACCAGAGACAGAAGAACATAGAAGCTTTCAGACAAGCTAGCGTGGGCTCTACACAGAGCAGAAGAGACCTTTTACTTAACAGGAGTGGAAATAGAGGAGCGACTCACCAAGATGTCCTCTGACAATCTAGGTGTGCTGAAAGTTTGGCTGAGGCCTGAACACACACGCATGCGCGCACGCACACGTGTGTGCACACATACAACTTTAAGCGTGTGTCTGCACCTCTCTCTCTCTCTCTCTATCTCTCTCTCTCTCTCTCTCACACACACACACAACACACACACACACAATAGATAACATTCTAAATGATATTTTATGCTTGAGTGATCATTCAAGGCATTTTAAACAACTTACAGCTGGACTACAAGATGCTAATTTTAAAAAGTCTTTGAGTTTGATATAAATGCCTCCCACACCCCCCAGCATTACTGAGGTCATTACTGAATACTCAGAAAATGAAGGGCATTCTTGATGGGACCCGCTCTAGCTCATCTGAAACACAGTAACTTCAAACTAATCACACAGACCTAAAGTCTGTTTTGTTTGTTTTCTTCCAAACACGCATTTTGAGGTTTCATTGATAGAATCATTGATGGGCGGGGGGGGGGGACACAGTTTTCCTGAAATTCATGGAGAGTTTAACAGTTTCCTACTTACCCACAAAGACCAGATGAAGTAAGAAAACAGCAGTGCAGTATAGCTAAGTGGTTTTCTATAATTCTTTAAATAGCAGTGCCAAAGAGGATTTATTAATGGAATGGTTCAACTTGGAGGAATTTTAATGCGGGATCTACCCTCTAGCGTATCCTCGTCAGCATTTTCTCAATGACTCAAGGCTAGTAGGCAGCAATGTACAGGCCAATCCAGAAGCAAGTTGAACTCTTCTGGAACAAGAATCATGACTGTCTAAGACAAGATGCATCTTAATTCACAAAATTAGTACCAATATTTTATTTGAGATTCAGTACATGCCCCCAATTCGTAAGCTTGTATTTAAAGCTGACTTCTGGCTTCCGTATTTGCCATTAAAACATGCTCCAAGGCGCCATTCATCACTTTGGACCTCTTATTTTAATAGAAAGCCTTGTTTGGCCCCGTTTCTCCTTTGCAATTCTTGGGATTTAGCCACAGAATAAAATAAAGAGGGAAGTTGGCACTAAAGAACATTCTTGTTCCCAAGTGGGGTTTAGCCAAAACAGTCATTGATTTTCATGAATAGACAGACAGACAGACAGTAGGTCAACAGACAGACAAAAACATAAATGGGTAGATGTGGATGCCATTGAGCATCCAGATAGCAATAATTGTTGACTTTTGGGGTTCCATTTATATCTCAAATCCATAAGAGTTGACAATTTATCACTTCTGCAATATCTAAGCTCATTTAGTTCTCATAAGATCCTAATGAGGTTGGCATTGTTGGAGAAAGTCAATTCCAAAGAGGCAAAGGAATTTATCAGACTTTCCAGAAAGCTTTCTTTCTCCCAGGCCTCTTTTCCTCCTTAGAAGAATCTTTCCTTGCATTTTTGTCTATTTGTATTTTACTCGAGTGGGGTCATGTGGAAGATTTTTACTTGGGTTTTTGAGGCACCTTCATAGGGAATGCCTGGTGGCTAGACTAACTCATTCCCACCATCAGTATACAAAGGTCCCACTTCGTCTACAGTTAGGTCAGCATTTGCTGTCATTTTGTCGCTTAGTGACTCTCTTCAGACCAGATAATATGGAGTCTCAAGGTAATTTGTATTTGCATTTCTATTATGGCTAGTAAAACTGAATGTCTCTGCATGTTTATTGGCTATTTTTATGCTATATTTTTAAAATGTTTGCTCAAATCGTCAAACCATATATTGACCAGGTTTTATTTATTGTTTAGGTTTTTCTTGCAGAGATTTTGTCCCATTCTGTAGGCTGTCTCTTCATTGGATTAACTGTTCTTTTTGATGTACAAATTTTTAGTTTAACAAGATCGTTTTTATTAATTTTTTTGCCTTCCCCTGCCAGGTACCTCTTATCTTTTCTTTTTCTGTATTTGTCATTTTGTTTGTGGTTTGGGTAAATTAAATTTTGTTTTGGAGGCGTTGTTTTATTCATACATTTGGGGAAGGATATTAGAATTGAACTCAAGGCCTTGCACATACTAGGCAAATGCTCTACTACTGAGTTCTTTTCCAGACTCCTGTACCTCATTATTTTTAGTAATCTAACATCTGTCCACTACACACACACCTCCAATAGGAATCTTATTATTGCTCAGAAACTACTTATTTCAAGTATTTCACATAGAATCCTATTTAAGCTATTTTTCACATTTATAAACTTCTTTTTTAGAGACTTCATTTTGATCTTCTGTATATATATTTATATTTTATATATACATATATTTATATCTGTTATATATGCATATATATCTATATTTAAACAATTATATTTACCAAAATCATGCTATTAAAATGATTCATCTTCCATAGCCCAAACTCTTATTGTATTCTCTGCCCTTGCTAAAGGCAGTATTTTCCCACTTGAAATATTCCATGTAAGTACTGGGGTTTTACAGATGATTTTGATTTTTCAGGCATAAATCCCACTCATGTTCCTAGTGATGGATTTGACTATAATTCACTTAGCAGTTATACATACAACAGAGGAAGGAAGATAAAATATAAGTCATCAAAATTAGCCAAGGTAAGATGAATCTCATTTTCTATGAATATTAAAAGATACCTTGAGACATTCTGATGAGATAATTACCTTAACAAAGCTCATTTTGTTAAAGGTATTTAGAAATAACATTCATATTCTTCCATTTTACTTTGCATTTTCCAATCTTTCTTCCACAAGTGAATGAAGTGCATTCTACTGAAAGGATTGAGAAGAAAAACCATGATTGAGAATCAAAATCATTTGATTCTGTGAGCATCACTGAACCAATGGTCTCAAAGAAGTCATCGTGCTGGGTGCATCCTCAACACCATGCCTTGGTTGGTGTCAACTTTAGCTTATCCTAGTATAACAGGAAACATGTACAAAGCTTCCAAATAAATCAATATTTTATGAATTCTCTTTGTCTCAATATATTGGCCTATTCTCCAGTAAAGTCAGAGAATACAAGATAACATGGTGGTAGCTTCACTAAAACATAAAAGTTGAAATGGAAGAGTTGGGCACTTGAACTTGATTTCAAGTAGCTGTGGGTGAAAGTTTCACTTTCCTTCTTTCTAATCCAGTATCACATCTATTATAGCAGCATCACCCTCAGATCTTCAATATCCTCCCTAATGAAATTTTTATTATAGCCTCCTGTGACTGACATCCTGTAGTACTCTCAGACTGAACCAATACATCTGTGATCTGGTTGTCGTAAGTTCATTTGGAATTCTAACCATGTATGAAACATTTATTGGTGCATAAATCAGTGAGCACACAGGATGTACTGGACAGCCATGACACATGGGCTATGTGGACTAGTGTTCCTCAACCTGGCAAGCCTTGTGGAGTAAGAGAGATTTTTAAATCATTCTTTCCAAGGCCCATAGGGACACCTGATAACCTGTTAAAAAATGTAACAACATATCCACCCTTCCTATATCCCAACCATCCTATTCCCCAAGCTCTTCCCATCCTCCACTTCACACTTTTCTCTCCCCATCCCCATCCCCCCATCCCACCCCATCCCCATGTTCCCATTTTTTTTTTTTGGTTTTTTGAGACAGGGTTTCCCTGTAGTTTCTAGAGCCTGTCCTGGAACTAGCTCTTGTAGACCAGGCTGGCCTCGAACTCAGAGATCCTCCTGCCTCTGCCTCCCGAGTGCTGGGATTAAAGGCGTGCGCCACCACCGCCCGGCCCATGTTCCCATTTTTTGTCCGGCAATCTTGTCTACTTCCAATATCCAGGAGGATAACTATATGTTTTTCTTTGGGTTTACCTTCTTATATAGCTTCTCTAGGATTTTTTACGAATTATAGGCTCGATGTCCTTTATTTATGGCTAGAAACCAATTATGAGTGAGTACATCCCATGTTCATCTTTTTGGGCCTGGGTTACCTCACTCAGGATGGTGTTTTCTATTTCCATCCATTTGCATGCAAAATTCAAGATGTCATTGTTTTTTACCGCTGAGTAGTACTCTAATATGTATATATTCCACACTTTCTTCAACCATTCTTCCACTGAAGGGCATCTAGGTTGTTTCCAGGATCTGGCTATTACAAATAATGCTGCTATAAACATAGTTGAACAAATGCTTTTGTAATATGATTGGGCATCTCTTGGGTAAATTCCCAAGAGTGGGATTGCTGGGTCCTGGGGTAGGTTGATCCCAAATTTCCTGAGAAACCGCCACACTGCTTTCCAAAGTAGTTGCACAAGTGTGCATTCTCACCAGCAATGGATGAGTGTACCCCTTACTCCACATCCTCTCCAGCAAAGGCTATCATTGGTGTTTTTGATTTTAGCCAATCTGACAGGTGTAAGATGGTATCTCAACATTGTTTTGATTTGCATTTCCCTGATTGCTAAGGAGGTTGAGCATGCCCTTAAGTGTCTTTTGGCCATTCGAACTTCTGTTGAGAATTCTCTGTTCAGTTCAGTGCCCCATTTGACTCTAGAGGGGTTCCCAGGTGTCCAGGAAGATGCCCCCAGCTAGTTCCTTGGGCAGCTGAGGAGAGGGTGCCAGAAATGTCCAGATCCTATTGCCATACTCATGAATATCTTGCATATCACCATAGAACTTCACCTGGCATTGGATGGAGAAAATGACAGAGCCCCACATAGGAGCACCGGACTGAGCTCCTAAGGTCCTGATGAGGAGCAAAAAGGAGGGAGAAACATGAGAAGAAAGTCAGGACCGTGCGGAGTGCGTTCACCCACTGAGACGGTGGCACAGAACTAACGGGAGCTCACCAAGTCCAGTTGGAATGGGACTGATGGAACAGGAGACCAAACCAGACTCTTGAATGTGGCTGACGGTGGAGGGATGATGAGAAACCAAGGACAATGGCAATGGGCTTGGACTCTATGGCATGGATGGGCTCGTGTGAGCCTTGTCAGATGGTTGCTCACCCTTCCTGGACCTGGGGGGAGTTGGGAGGACTTGGACTTAACATAGTGAAGGGTACCTGATGGCTCTTTGGCCCGGAGCGGGGAGGGAGTGGGGGTATGGGTGGAAGGGAGGGAGGGAAAGGGGAGGAGGAGGGGAGGATGATGGAAATTTTTAATAAAAAAAAATGAGGAAAAAAAAGAATGGACTGTAGGCAAGCCTGTAGGGCATTTTCTTAATTAGTGATTGATTAGGGGTACAGCTCATTGTGGGTATGGTCACCCTTGGGCAGGTGATCCTAGGTTCTCTAAGAAGCAGGATGAGCAAGCTATGGAAAACCACGCAGAGTAAGCAGCACCCTTCCATGGCTCTGCATCAACCCCTGCCTCCAGGTTCCTGCCCTGTCTGAGTTCTGTCCTGACTTCTTGTATGATGAACAGGGATGTGAAAGTGTAAGTCAAATAAATCTGTCCTGCCCATGTTGCTTTGCTCATGGTGTTTTATAGCATCAATAGTAACCCTAACCAAGACTATCCAAAACATACCTGCATGTAGGGTCATCTGGCACCCTCTCCTCAGCTGCCCAAGGAACTAGCTGGGGGCGTCTTCCTGGACACCTGGGAACCCCTCTCGAGTCAAATGGGGGCATGAACTGAACAGAGAATTCTCAACAGAAGTTTGAATGGCCAAAAGACACTTAAGGGCATGAGGTTAGAGACTTTTAATGCAGAGTATTGTTACATCTGTCCTATTTTATTATTATACTTCTGCTGTTGATCACTTACTTGCCTAATTTACAAATTTAATTTTGTTATGTTTTGAATATATAGGAAAAGAATTTAGTATGATAAGACATATTTCACTGCCACTCATTTTAGAAAATAATTATTGTTCTGTTTTGTATGTACAGGTGTTTTGCCTGTTCTGTGCACTACATGCATGTCTATTGTCTGTGGAGCAGAAAAGAATGTGGAATCCCTTATATTTGAGTAACAGATAGTTGTGAGATGCCATGTGGGCAATGGGCTTGAACCCAGGTCCCCTGGAATTGGAGCCAGTGCCTCTTAACCACTGAGCAGTCTTTCCAACTCCTGTACTTACTGTTATTGTGTTCTACACAAAATGCATCTTGACAAATTGAAGGTTTATGGCAACCTAAGATTTAAGAAAGCTCTCAGCAACACTCTTTACAATAGCTGAGATGATCATTAATATTTAGCAATAAAACATTTTAACTAAAATATGTACATTGCTTTAAACACAATGTTACTGCATGTTATGACCCCCCATTCCTCTTCCCTCTTAAATCCATGGCTCTTTTCTTTAATATTTTTGTTTTACACACACACACACACACATACACATTGTTGTAGTTTGAATAGAATTACCCACATAGGCTCATATGTTTGAATACTGGTCCCTCTGTTAGTTGAACTCTTGGGAAGGCTTAGGAGGTGTGGCCTGTTAGAAGAGATGTGTCATTGGAGGATGAGCTTTTAAATCCCAAAGTTATACCATTCCCATCAAATTCTCGACATGCCCTCCTCCTTGCAGATAGCAAGGTAAGATCTCAGTTACTACTCAGGACCCTGCCTACCCCACTGTCATGCTCTTTGCCATAAGGGCAATAGCTCTAACCTCTCAGAACTGTAAGATCCAGTAAGTCTTTCTTCTATAAGGAGCCTTAGTAAAGTGTCTCTTCATAGCAATAGAAAAGTAACACACACACACACAGCCTATGAGTTTATTATTGTTGAATATGTGTGTGCATGTGTGTGTGTGTGTGTGTGTGTGTGTGTGTGTGTGTGTGTTAGGGCTCACCATTTTATTGGATAACCAGTTAGAAACTCATCACTAGGGATGACTGATTCCCCTTGCTCAGCAGTCATCAAGTTGTAGATTTTTCATTTAGGAATAGGGTCAATCCACTTGGCGTGTTAACTGGTATTGTGTTATCCAGGTCTTGTTTAAGCAACCATATTGTTTAAATTTCATAGCTGTAACTTCCCTGATACATATAGAGAGCACAGTGTCACAGCAGGCATACTGGTCCACTGATTCTTATAATCTTTCCGTCCTCTCTATTCAAACGTTTCCTGAGCCTTGGATGGGGACATAGGGACTATACGGTAGATACATTGGTGCCAGGCACCTCAATGTCAGTGGGTTCTCTGCTATTGACCATTGTGCTTCTCTTAATGATCTTGACCTGTCACAAACAAAGCATCTTTGACAAAAGCTACCACTTGTAGGCATTAAGGATAAGTAGACTAAAGTTAGGAACTGTATGATTTAGGAATCTGGCCATAGTAGGAGCCCCTTCTAGGTTTTATGGGCTTACACGCAACAGATATTTGGCAATGTTGTAGCCCCAGCTGAATTCCTTACAACTGGGTGGGTTTAAGTGAAAACAGAGAGCTGTTGGTTCCCCAAGATGCCTTGGGGTAACCCAAGGTATAAATGTCATTATTCACCTTTGGGAATATCTTGCCATGATGGTCATTGTTGACGCTTGTAAGTGTCACAGGTGGGTAGGGCAATTGAACGTTTTTTTTCCTCCCGGAAGCTTGCATCACACCTTCAAGGACTTTGAGTTAGTTCTCAGAGAGGGAACTTTCAAGTCATATCCAGCTTGAATCCTCCAGTTCCTGGTGTCCAAAGTGTGGTGTCTTCAGCATTAGGGATTTACCTTCAGCATCTGGACAGCAACTAAGGGCTATCTATAGCTGTGGTCCATCCCTCCTCCCTAACTAAGAGCCCTTTTCACCATTTTCCCCATTTCCACTTTATTGTGGTGCTCTGCTGTTCTCTCTAGAGCTCCTTCTTCCACAGCTTCCTGGTTTCTGTGGTTACTCCAGGTTACAACAGTCACACATTAAGATCAGAGCTGGGAACCAGCAGCATTTACCTTTCTGGGTCTGGGTAATATTTTCTAGCTCCTTCAATTTACCTGCAAATTCCATGATCACATTTTTTTCTTTTCTCCACATTCTTGCCAACATTTGTTGTCCCTCGTTTTGTTGGCCTCAACAATTTTTACTAGGGTGAGGTGAAATCTCAAAGTAGTTTTGATTTGCATTTCCCTGATTGCTAAGAGTGAGGTAATGCTTTTTGAGATATTTTTAAACCATTTTTATTCCTTCTTTTGAAAACCCTCGGTTCAGATTTATAGCTCACTTTTTAGTTATGTCATTTGTTTCTTTGACTTTGCTTTTGAGTTCTTTATTATATTTTAGATACTATCTTCTAGTCAGATATATAGCTGGCAAAGATCCTCTCCCACTTGTGAGTTTTTCTTCATTCAATTGATTATTCCAATTATTCCTTATACTTTATAGAATTTTTGTTGTTGTTGTTGTTTTGTTGTTTTAGTTTGTGAGGTCCCATTTGTCAGTTTCTGGCCCTAATTCCAGAGCAAATAGAATCCTAGTCAGGAAGTTCTTTCCTATACCTCTATCATGTAGGGTACAGCCTATGTTTTCTTCTGGCTGTTTCAGTGTCTCAGGTTTTACCTTAAAAGTCTTTGATCATTTGGATTTAATTATTGTGTAGGATGATAGATACAGATCTAATTTCATTCTTCTGTGTGTAGACATCCAGTTTTCTCAGAACCATTTCTTGAAGAGGCTTGTCTTTTCTCAATGTGGTTTGGCAACTTTGTCAAATATCAAGTGGCTGTAGCTATATGAACTCACGTTTAGGTCTTCTATTTTGTTTCATTGGTCTACATGCATGTTTTCATGTTAATACCATGCTGTTTTTATAACTGTTGCTCTGCAATAAATATTGAAACTTAAGAATGGTAATCTTTCCAGCATTTTGTCTTATTGATAGGGCTTAAAGTATTATATTGAAAAAGAGTGGGATAGTGGACAGCCCTGTCTCATTCCCGGTGTTAATATGATTGCTTCAAGTTTTTCAACATTTATAGTGTTTGCTAAGTGTTTATTATATATAGTCTTTATTGTGTTTTAGATATGTTCCCTCCAGTCCTACTCTCACAATGACTTTTATTATAAAAGCATGTTGGGTTTTGTCTAAGGCTTTTTCTGAATCTATTGAGATGAACCAGTGGTTTTGTCTTTAATTCTATATATATGCTTATTGCATGTATTTACTCATGTATATGGAACCATCCTTGCACCTCTGGAATGTGGGTGATATCTTTCTGATATGTGTCTGAGCATGCAAGTATTTGAAGAGTTTTTGCATCTATGTTCATCAGGGATATTGGCCTGTAGTTTTGTGTGTTTTGTTTTGTCTTTACCTGATTTTGGTGTTAGAGCAACACCAGTTTCTTCTTTCTTCCTTTGTTTTTTTTTTTTTGGTTTTTCAAGGACAAGGTTTCTCTATAGCTTTGGAGCCTGTCCTGGGGACTAGCTTGTAGACCAGGCTAGCCTCGAACTCACAGAGATCCACCTGCCTCTGCCTCCCGCAAGCTGGGATTAAAGGTGTGTTTCACCACCACACTGGGCAACACCAGTATTTATAGAAGGAATTTGAAGTGCTCATTCTGTTTCTATTATTCTATTATTGTTGATTATAGAATCTTCTCTGAAAGTCTGATCTAATTCTGCTATGTATCCATGTGGGTTTGGGCATCTATTAGTCATTAGGGTTTTTAAATCACTTTACTGATCTCTTTATTTTGGGTCAGTTTTAAGTTGCTGATTTCTTCTTAAATTTGGTGGTTTGGACGACTCTAGAAATTTATTTCATTTCTTTTTGGTTTTCTGACTTAATGGAATATTGGCTTTTAACGTATTCCCTATACTTTTTCTATTTCTGTCAAAATATAATTATAATTTTGATATGGATTGCACTGGAATCTATAATTGTAGAATATAGGCAACTAACAATATTAAGTATTTCATGAACATTGGATATCTTTCCATTTATTTGGGACTTCTATTTCCTTCATCAGTATTTTATTCTTTTCATTGTACAAATTTTTAGCTACTTGGCTAAATTCGCTCCTATACATTTATAAATTTATTCTTTGTATTGCAATTATTCATTTACTTACTTGTTTATTCATTTTATGTAGTGCTTGAAAATTGAACCCAAGGGCATGCACATGCTTGGAAAATGTTCTAATACAAAGCCATTTTTATTATTTTTATAGCTATTGTAAATAATATTTTAAAATTTATTTTTCAGATATGTTCTTTGGATATTTGTGTATCCTATACTTCACTGAATCATACTGATTAACTTTTAACAGGCCTTTTTTTTGTAGACTGTTTTAAATGTATTTAATATCATCATGTCTGCAAACATTAACAATTTTATACTCAATATTTGGGTAGAAAAAAGTGAATCTCAATCTTATCTCAAACCATTCACAAAATGTAAACATAAAGCCTAAAAGGTAACACTGATCACTACTAGAAGAAAATATAAGAACACCTGGCTAACTTGGGTAGGAAAATGCCTTTAAAGTAAAGTCACAAATCAAAAACACAGAAAGAATAATTTATATTAATTAAAAATTTTAAATTTGCGGGCTAAGATGTAGCTGAATGAGAGAATACCTTTCCTAGCATTTATGAGCCATTGGTTTGACTTCCCAACAATAAAAAATAACAAGAGAAAATTAAAAACTTCTGGCTTTTCAAAAAATAAGCTAACAGGCTACAGTACAAACAAAATATTTACAACACATATATCTTATGTAAGACTTGTATATGTAATTGGCATCTGATGGAAATAGAGGCAGAGACCCATATCAGAGCACTGAACTGAACCCCCAAGTCCATTTGAAGAGTGGGAAGATTGCGAATATGAGCAAAGAGGTCAAGACCACGATGGGTACACCCACTGAAACAGTCTACCTGAGCTAATGGGAGCTCATCAATTCCAGCCAGACTGGGAAGGAAGAAGCATAGGACCAAACTAGTTCCTCTAAATGTAGTTGACAGTTGCATGGCTGGGGCAGACTGAGGCGATACCGGCAGTGACATGAGAATTTATCACTATTCAAGTACTGGCTTTCTGAGAACTATTCACTTTGGATGATACCTTGCTCAGCCTAGATATAGTAGGGAGGCCTTGGACCTTCCCCAAAGCAATGTGCCTTACCCTGAGAATTGGATGGGGTAGGGTGGGTAAGGTATGTGGAGAGAATGGGGGGGGGAGTAGGAACTTGGATTGGTATGTATAATGACAAAAGATAGTTTGTTTTCTTTTAAAAAATAAAGAAGATATTAAATTTAGAAAAAAAAAGATAGGGGAAAAGGAAATCCCCATTCTTTCATCTACATGACGCTACTCACGGGAATGTAGATCAATTTACTATCTTTGGAAATTCTAGGGATTACTACTTCTTTTGTAATGTTTCTGTACTTTAGATGTAAAGCCTATTGACGTTATAAACAGAAGAAGAATCGTCAAATCAGACATTCAATTTCTTCTGGTCTTGATTTCACAGCAGACTCTTGAAAACTGCTAATAAACCTGATGGACCGGAGAGCTCTTTAGCCATCAGTTTGAAAGCTCCTGAATTTAATAAATTAGTCTGAGTATTTACTACCTTCAACCAGTATATCTAAAGAACTATAGATGAAATGTTGGGCTAGTTTAAAATAAACTCTAGTATAAAAATATGTACTTCAGAGCGGAGACAAATATATGAAGCATATGGGAGCTGAAATATGCTAAATTACATATACAAAATTCACAATTTATCACTTTGCCCACCTAAATAGGTTGAATAATGGATCTCATAGGTAAAAATAAGAGCACAAACTGCCTTTAGCTCCTCTCTTATCACACAGAAGGTAAACCTTATTTGGCAATAGAAATTACTGGTATGAATAAAATATTTGTGAACCCAATGATGACAGATTAAGAAGGACAGTGCATAAGGCTCAGAGCTGAGGAATCTGTGCTTTGTTTTCACAGAGATACAACCAGATCTATTTGATTTTCCAGTTGAACAGAAGGCAAAAAGTTGTCATAGTCAAAAATTATAGTTGCTGTACTTTCTCCAAGACTTATAGTAACTCTGATGACAAAGTGTTTGGGAGATACAATTAATCTTGTGCACATAAATAATTACTGTCTTGCTCAGACTATTGTTAAAAGCTTTGGTGGGAGAGATATATACTACACCTTCCTTTTTAAGAGAAGAAGCCAAAAGTACTGGCCTTTTCTACTCCATGTCATACACTAACAGAGCAGAATAAACACTATGCCTCTTTATACTGCTAGGTATCTGTATTACTTCTGGGTACTGAGTTAAGGAATAGAGGCAAATGGCTTAGACCTAATCCAAAGTATTTTTAGTATTTTCCAAAACATTTCCACACACGGTTACCAAAGACAGACTCATAACCCACAAGGTATTGCGGAAGTAGAGAAGACCACACTCTTCTAAATCATAAAGGTGTTTATCTCCTTAACAGCTCTTCTCATTGGCGTCCTTCTCCATTGTCAGCTAGCTATACCTTTACTTCAGTCTTTTTTATCTTGAACCTTATTTGATAATTTTGCAATGACATCACAGTGACCACACCAATGAATACTCAGAGACCTCTTCTTACTTGGTTTTTTTTTTTTTTTTTTAAATAGCCTACATACTGCTAACAACTCTAATTCTTCAAGCTTCCCCTTGCAATTTGTGTCACTAACCCTCTGAGACCTCCCCCCTACAGGTCCTACTGTTTCGGCTCTGTTGGAACGTGAACTTTCTCTCTCAGACTTTAGAGTGTTTTCCCTTACAGTTCGGTTCTTCCCTGCCTCGCCGCCCCGCCACCTCACTTTATATATTGTTCCGATTCCGTCCGCGGCTTCAGTTTCCGGTGTTGTCACCTTCAATGCAGATTGCCTCAAAACGGGGTCCTCAGAATCCCACCTTCCTTGGATAAACATTTCCAAAACTAACATCCATTTCTACGGACGTCGGTAAGGTCTACTGTTCTCTTACTAACCTGTCATTTCTCCTCTTTATATCACACCACGTTCTTATCTCCTGGTATCAGTTTAAATCTCCATAGATGGCCGCTTGTACATACTAATAGTGACATAATTTCTTTTCCCCACTCCGGTTCTAGACAACAGAAACGACACAATATTTCTAATAATATCTTGCACAGTTTAACTCCGGCAGGAGAATGTCTGCACTCAAATCGTATCACTTTTTTTCTGGATGATCATGCTCTGTGTGAATGTACACTCACAAATGCAGTTGTAAGTGGCACATATACAGAGGTCAGAAGACAACTCTCGGTCTCTGTCCTATTCTGTCCCTTTGTGTCTTTCCACTTGGCACACCAGGCTGGGCAGCCCACCAGTCTCTGGAGTTCTCCCCGACTCTGCCTCCCATCTTCCAATAGGAACACTAGGACTACAGACATTCACACTGTGCGTCAGCTTTCACGAGTTCTGGGAATTGAACTCTGCTCCTCACACTTACACGACAAACACTTCCATTCCGGAGCCATCTTCCCACCACTCTGTTTGATCATTCTTTCTTTTTCTTTCTTTCTTTGGTTTTTCAAGACAGGGTTTCTCTATGTATCCCTGACTGTCTTGGAACTCGCTCTGTAGTACAGGCTGACCATGAACTCACAGAGATCCACCTGCCTCTGATCTCCTGAGGACCGGGATTAAAGGTGTGGTGCCACCACTGCCTGATTTGTATAATTAGTCTTAAAAGTAATTTTTTTGGGGGGAAAAAGTCATGTCAAAATAAAATAACAACCCCATTAAAATTTTTATTGACACAAGACCAAACACAACTAATTCAGAGAAAATTATATTTTGGGAATATTTAACCTAAGAGCACATTATAAAGATTTTAAAATTTTTTTTCAACAAAAATTTCACTTTTCCTTTATTATCATTAAAGCAATTTCTAGATTTTTAGTTTTTTTGTTTTTTGAGAAAAAAATCACTTTGCCATTTATTTTTAACATGAGAAAATATAAAAACTATAATTATTTAGAATCTCCACATTCAACCTGTCACTTTTATATGATTTGACTCAAGACAATTCAAGTAATTTTTTTCGATCGACTTATTTGGACTTCCCGAGTATCTGAACTTCCATTATTGTGTCTATAGATATTAATATAAACATAATTTTAGGCAATCATTTTATTTTGGAAACAAGCCAATTATTACAGACAAATTGCGCATAGTTATTAAAACTATGCTGATAAGCTAGCTGGGTGGTGGTGGCACACACCCTTTAGTCCCTTTCTGCACTCAGAAAGCAGAGGCAGATGAATCTCTGTGAGTTCAAAGCCAGCATGGTCTACAGAGTGACTTCCGGGACAGCCAGGATACACAGAGGAACCCTCTCTTGGAAAATAACGGGAGGGGGACTATGCTGACAATTTTTTTTTTGCTTAAATGTAAATGCCTACATTTCCTTAAATTTACTGTATTTAATAATGAATATACTTTAACTTTATAATAACTATACCATATGCTTATGAATTGATTTTAATTATTTTTAAATATGCATGGAAAAACTTTTAAAGAGATACATACAATATATCACTATAATTGTGCTGATCTTGGGATTACAGATGGTTTTTTTCCTCCTAAATGTCTATGATGTAGCTGTGGTACATTTTTAAGGGAAAGTTGCTTTAAGATCATCCTTGCTGGCTCTCTACCTTCTTAGGATAAACCTAAAATCCTGAGGACTGCATTGAAGGATTGTCTAAATCTTATTATTCGATATCTAGCCTCAACTTCCATCTTGTTTGAACACACAGACTATGTCTTGGGCAAATAAAACTATTCAGCAAATTTCATCTTTTCTCATTTTTTTTCAGGCCTATATTTAGGGTTCTCACTGTGACTGAAAATTCCATCATCTAGTCTACCCCCTTGCTTCCCAAACTCCCCCTTCTGAAGGAGACCTCATACATGGGCGGATTTTCCCCACCTAGCCAAGTACGCCAGCAAACACTGTGTACTGAGTATTGTGATGTCTTTTTTCGTTTCCCAGGTTGTATGGATTTACTTCAATTCAGCTTCAATGTGGTTGAATTATTAATTTATGGTTTCCCAGCTTATTATTTTATTTACAATATGCAATATGGTTACATCTCTCCCATATTTCCTCATGCTCAAAAATATCAAATAAATAAATAAATATGGAAAAATTTTATGTCAACCAAAGCCACAATACTACTTTAAGAAAGTTTGGCTAAATGAAAAAATTTAAGTAAAAGCATGTGACTATTTTGTTCAATAATTAAATAGGTCATTATTATTAAATTATTTTTCTTAAATTTTAAAAGAACTATAAATATCCCTATCACGGTTTAGAGAAAATTAAGGTGTCATCTTCAAGGAAAATGTAAATTCAGATATTTTAGGACATACATAAAAGCACTTCGATGTTACATAGATGTTAGTCCGCTGGTGATAGAACTTACGGTAGGGAATATCAAGTAATGGCAACTTAAATTATCACATCAGCCATCCTACTGAAAGCACGTAAATGTTCTGGATAAAATATTGAATCTTAAAAGGACTGGAAGCCTGACAAGACAATGGGGGAACTGCAGGACAAATCTGGGTGATCTAATAATCTTAATGACTTGGGAAACCTATAGGTGACAACAATGCCCAGGCTGGCAAAATGTTCCCACTGCTTGCAATAGTGGTGTGAGGTTATAAGTGTCATCAGCCACTTTCTGATTGGATTAAGGCCTGCTCAACAAGGAAACGCATTACCTGACATTCTATTGGAGCAAAGAACTTGTGGCTAGGAAGGTCATAGGCCGTAGCTCAACCCAGAGAAGCATCTTTTGGCAAGTAGATGTGTGGTAACACAAAGACTCACAGTTCAGAGAATAAGAGTGTGCAGAATACTCTGTCCTAAACGCAACAGTTATTTCACACCCTCTCCACCTAGGGCTTAGGGACCATGGTAAAAGAGGGTGCAGAAAATGCGTAAGAACCATGGGTGGTGGGTGACCACAAAATGGTGTTTTCTGGATACAGCAGGGCAGTTAAACATCTGGATTCACAGCAGCTGAGACAGCAGACATGAGACCTTTGCAGACTCAGAGCAGACAAAATTTCAGCATTGAGAGGGGAGGTGGGTGTGAATTCCCACCCCTAGCTAAGGAACTATTGGCAACTGATAGCTTCTAGGAAAGAGAAAGAAAGAGCTTGCTTTCTTTAAGGGCGTGGCATCTGGTGGGTAGATCACAATCCAGTGAAGGCCACACATCCAAGAGTATATAGGCAACATTAACTGTACTTGGTGTGTTTTTTTTTGAAAGAGGACATAAGCCAGATGTGCTGGTACATGTCTTTAAGCCCAACAGTCAGGAGGCAGAATGTAGTAGGTATATTATTTGTATTTTGATACATTAAATCTTGCCTGAAGACCAGACACAAGCTAAAGCCCCTAGAGGTCAGGCAATGGTGATACACACCTTGAATTTCAGGATTTGGAAACAGAAGCTGATGGATTTCTGTGAGTTTAAGGCCCACCCTGGGCTACACGAAGATCAGTGCAGGAACAAATTCCAGGTGGTGGTGGCTCACACTTTTAATTCCCAGGCCTAGGGAGTCCCATGCCTTTAATCCCAGCACTAGAGGGGAATATAAAATGAGAGGCGAGAGAGAAGCTGTCTAGTTAGTTTGCGGTTGGTCCAACCTTGGTAGAGGTAAGACGTTCTTAGTGGCTTGATTGCTTTGCTTTCTCTGGTTTCAGGTTGAACCCCAATTTCTGTCTCTGGGTTTTTATTATTTGTTCTACAGCAGAGGCAGGTGCATCTCTGTGAGTTTGAGGCTAGCCTGGTTTACAGAGTGAGTTCCAGGACAGCCAGGGCTATGTAGAGAGATCTTGTGTGTGTGTGTGTGTGTGTGTGTGTGTATGTATATATGTATATATGTATATGTATATATGTATATATGTATATATCCTATTATATTATAATATTATATTATATATATAATAGGATATATACATATATACATATATACGTAATAATAGGAACACAGAAAGGAGGGTAGTAAAGGTGGGACCTGGGACAAATTGGAGGAGAGGAAATATTACCAAAATACATTATAGAAAATTCTCAGAGAACTTATTGAAATGAGAAAATAGAAAGACAACAACGCCACAGAGATGTGGAGGAAAGAGAACCGGTGTCCTCTGTGGGCGGCAGCATGAGCTGTACAAGCGCTATGGGTACAAGCTGATGTAGAGGTTCTCAAAAAGCTAAAAGTAGAAGTACCATACAATCCGAGCTGCCCCACTTTCTGGGAAAACACTCAGAAGAGCTCCTGCCCATCCACGCTCATCGCTGCTCGTTCACCATAGCTAGGGAATGAATCAGCTGAACGTCCATCAGCTGATGAATAGATAATGAAAATGTAGAACATATACACGGTGGAACTTTGTTCAGCTATACAGGAAATAAGATTATGAACTTTCAGGAAAATGGATGGAATTAGAAAATATTATACTAAGTGAGGTAATGCAGGCCCGGAAACACCAAATGCTTATCTTTCCCCTTATATGTAATTCTTGGTGTTGAATTCTTTAAGCTTATGTGTTTAATTAAAAAAAATTTGTAGAGTTTGGAAAGCTTAAAAAGGCCCATGAGAGGTAGAGGAGAAAGGTCTTAAGGGGGGGTGCAGAAAACGTATGATATGTGAGAGGGGGCAATACCTGAGGTTTAAGGTCTAAACTGGGATAGGGTGGAGGTAAAATGAGATGGTGGTGGTGGTGGTGGTGGTGGTGGTGGTGGTGGTGGGAGACTGGTTAACCAAATCAAAGGATGCTTGAAAAGCCCCTATAGAAACCCACTACTTTGTAAACTAATATAAAGATATTTTTTAATTATGTTTTAAAGCCACATAGTTTATGGCATTTTGTTTGTAGCAACCCAAATGGACCAAGACAAACTCTTCGAAGAGTTAAAAAGAAAAGTCACTTGTCTCAACTCATTTTACGAGGCCAGTGTAACATTGACAGAAAACTCTGACAGAGCGTTATAAGAATGGAGAGCAACAATCAATTTCTATAAACATAGATTTAAATTTTTTTAAGAAAAGTAGTAAAAAAACTAAAGTCGATGATATAAAGGAGGATAATGTATCGCAACCAGCCTGAATTTACCCTAAGTTTGGTTCGAATTTCAAACAAAGCAATATTGAATTAGTATGTCAATAATAAATCAATCTGAGTTGTTATATAAATAAATAAATAAATAAATAAATAAATAAATAAATGATAAAAAACCATATGACCTCAATTCACAACAGAAAAATATGCGACTCAGTTAAGATCCATTAATGATTTTTAAAATTCTTAGTAAACTAGAAAAACAAAATCTCCTTTATCTGGTAAAGGGCCTTTGAAAAAAACAATCAGACAACATATTTCATAATAAATATTAATTTATTTATTATGAATAATAATAAATAGGAATAAGGTAAAACTACCCATTATCATCATTTCTCTTCAGAATGATGATAGATTTCATTATTAATACCTTAAAGCAAAATATTTGTTTAGAAGATAAATAATAAAACAAGTTAGTATTACTTGGAGATTATATGATAGATGTGTAGAAAACTCTAAATAGGGACTGCAGAGATCACTCAGTGGTTTAAGACTAACTGCTTTTTCAGGGGACCATGGCTTACCACCACCTGTAACTCTAGTTCCAGGGAATTCAAATACTGTGGGCTCCAGGCACATACATCGTAAGACATATGTACAAGCAGAATACCCATCCACCGAAAATTATTTTAAATAAAAGTTAAAAATTTATTTTAAGAATAAAAATCTGAAATAATATAAACTTTAGGCTAAGTTTGACAAACTAAATTTGGCAAAGATGTTAGTACAAAATAATGTGAAAATTAGTTTCATTTCCATATACATATAACAAAAAAGAATTATAAAAAATTTTAGCGACCATGTGAGTATCCCAACAATGTCAGTTATGTAATAAAACGTGTGCAATAGTTCTTCACGCACACTTATGCAAACACAGACAAATACTGAGAAAATAAGCGAAATAATTAAAAGAATTTGCTTTGTGAATAAACTGAATTCCTCACAACTGCTGTTAAACCTAATATCTTTATAGATTAAAAGTCATGAATAAAATATTGTCAGTATGAGCCCAATTGTATATAGGTTCATGTAATACCAATATAACTCAAAGCAAGGCATCTTTGGTAGAAATGTATTAAGCCTATTTTATAGTTTATATAAGAAAAGAGAAAGGCCAAAAATACCCAAATTAATCTCGAAGTGGGAGAACTTATACAACTGCACACCAACACAAATTTAAACCGACTATATTTAACACAGGGTGAGACCGGCACAAGAATAGACAAGAAGAAAAAAACGAATCATAGCAGTGTCTGGAAACAGAACCAACATTGACGGACACTGGCTTATAACAATGTAACCACTAAGAAGTGCATAGTAAAGGGGGGACTCTTTTGAATTACACCTATTAAATACTGTTGAGAATATAGAAAATCCAACTGAGTTGACACTGGAAAAATGGATATTGACTCTCTCGTTATGCCTTACTCTAAAAACAGCACTGGATAATTTAAGATCTAAATGTTCAAGTTAAGACAGGAAATCTTCTGGAACTTACCACCTAAATGTAGCCATTTAGATTTAAGCTTTATTAAAATTTGCCACATTGAGCAAAATAAGTTAAGTAAATGAAAGAATGCGCTTTGTGAAAGAACTGAATCCCTCACTATTGCTCATAAACCCCACATTCGTATAAAGTTAATAAGTACCTGAATAAAATAGTGTCAGTAGAAGTCCATAGATTCAATGTAATGCCAATTATATCAACTTAATCCTATTATTTGGCCAATCAAATTTCAAGTGCTCAGTAACCATACATCTGATAAAAAGCAGAAGGGAAAAATTTCAAAGTATCTGAAAGTTCTGATGAATAGGAATAGTCTTGAGGATGAGAAGGAGTCATAACTTTGAAGCAAGCTACTTTTGCTTTTAAAACAGAAGGGAAGCTGTCAAGAAGGCTCTGTCTACATAAAATGCCCACTGTGTAAACATGAGGACCAGAGTTGAGATCCCAGAACCTATAGAAAAGTCAGGCACAGTGGCAGCAGCACCCATGACAACAACACTGTGACTGTTACAAGAAAATGGGCGCCTCGTCAACTGCTGGGCTTCAAGTTTAGTGAGAGAGTCTGTCTCCAAAACCTAAGTGGAGCACAGTAGACATCCAACTGAAACCTCTGACCTCCATATGTGCACATGCACATACAACACACACATATACACACAGAGACACTAATGATTAAAATGATAGAAGAACTTGTAAGTGGAAAGGAGAGAGAGATCTGTTCATCAAAAGCCAGGAGGTCGTCAAGATGGTTCAGTGATGTGCCAACTTAACACAAGCTAGAGTCATTGGAGAGGAAGGAGCCTCAACTGAGAAAATGTCTCTATAAGATGGGTCTGTAGGCAAGCCTGCAAGTCATTTTCTTAGTGACTGATAGGGGAGGACCCAGTTCATTGTGGGTGGTGACACACGTAGGCTGGTAGTCTCACATTCTTTGAGAACACAGGATGAACAAACCTTGGGTAGTAAGCCAGTAAGCAGCACTCCTCCATGGTTTCTGCATCAGCTCCTGCCTCCAGGTTCCTGCTGTGCTTAAGTTCTTGTCCTGACTTCTTTCAGTGTTGAACAGTGATGTGGAAGAGTAAGTCAAATAAACACTCTCCTCTCAAGTTGCCTTTGGTCATGGTGTTTCATCATAGCAACGATAACCCTAACTAAGACAAGTTTGCAAAGGTACTTGCTACCATGCCTGAGTACCATTCAGTCCCTCAAAAACCCATATGATGGAAAGAGAACCAACTCATGCAAATTGTTCTCTGACTTCCCCACACATGCTGTGGTGCAGGCACACTCCCACCAATCAATCAATAATCAATGTAAACAAACATCTTGAAGAAAAAAGGAAGGAATTAAAAAGCAATGGATATTTCTATATACTACTCTGGAATAATGTTGAGTTTATATTTAAAAGTGGAAAATATCAAGTGAAGAATGCACACTATATGGAAAGGACATTATACTACTTTAAATATATCTTGTCCATAAATTTATTTTGGAGATATGTAAATATTTTATATAATTAGAAAATAGAATGTAAAAAGCAATCCCTAAAATTGAAAGCAACTTGAAATAAATGAGCCTAATTTTTATATATAATTGGTAGCTTGGCTGTCTCTGAAAAAACACTTTAAAATTCAAAGATGCAAAGATACTTTAAAACAGTAAAAACTAGTAACTTCCCTGTGTGACTATTGCTATCTGATCTTAAAAGTAACAAGAATAGTAAAAAAGATTGACAATCATAGTGGCCATATCATTAATGAAGTGATAGCATTCTTTTCTAAGTCCATTGTTTGAATGGTGTATGGTAACAAATGATTAATCTTGTTGATGTAACTGAAATTTTAAATTTTGGGTTTAGGATAAATATAAGATTGATGAAGTTAAATAAATACCTCAGAATGATTAACTTGAGTTAGAGAGATTAATATGAACTTTTATGTTTCATCTTTTTAAATATTAATGTTTAACTACTACTGTTTTGTTCTTGTTTTGTTTTGTTTGAGACAGATTTTCTCTGCATAGCCTTGGAACTTGTTCTGTAATCTAGGCTGGCCTCAAACTCACAGAAATCTCTCTGCCTCCCAAGTGTTAGGGTTAAAGGTGTACACCACCAAGACTGGCTAAAAATTAAAATCTCTTAACTCAGTAACTAACAATGCCTTTAAAAGATTACAATTACAATAAACACATATGTTTTCTGGATTATATTTTTAAACATCTAAAAATATAAAAAGAATTGAAGGAATATTGGAGAATAACTGATTAAAGGTTTAGAAAAGGTAACACAGCATGGCTTATGAAACTGACTCTACAATTTCTTCAAAATGAAAGGTTTAAAAGGAACTATACATAGGTATGGACTCAGTATCCCACCAAAACAGAATCCCACTTAACAAAACTCAAATTGCACATTAAAAACTAAAATTATTTCTGGGTAGTGGTTGTGTATGCTTTTAATCCCAGTTGTCAGGGAAGCAGAGGCAGACAAGTCTCTTAGCTCAAAACCAGCCTAGTCTACAGATCAAGTTCCAGGACAACCAACTGATGTGGGATGTTCTTCTGTATATGTGTTGTTTTTTATTGGTTAATGAATAAAGCTCTTTTGGTCAATGGCTTAGCAGAGTAAAGCCAGGTGGGAAATCTGAACAGAGATAGAGAGAGAGATTAGACAGAGTTAAGGAGACTCCAGGTAGCTGCCAAAGGAGAAGGACACTGGAACTTTACCAATAGGCCATAGCCTCATGGTGATACACAGATTAATAGAAATGGGTTAATTCAAGATGTAAGAACCAGCTAGAAATATGCCTAAGTCATTGGCCAAACAGTGTTGTAATTAATATAGGTTCTCTGTGATTATTAGGGTCTGGGTGGGCGGGAAACAAATGAGCAATCTCCTTTTACAAAATGATGCTCAACATGGGACAACATACATCCACATAAAGCCTCAGAAAGCTTTAAAAAAAAGGACTTCTATTAGGGTCCTCATTGTTGTCTAGGTTCCTATATAGATCTAACCTATGTAGGAAGTAGAAAAATACAAGATCTCCTGAGTAAATTTGGAGCATGGGGACCATGGAAGACGGTTGAAGTGGAGGGGAGAGACAGGGAGGGGAGCAGAGAAAAATGTAGAGCTCAATAAAATCAATCAATCAATAAAGTGCAAAAAAGGGCTTCTAGACCCACAAAAATGAGGGTCAATGGGAACTTCTTGGTAGCCTCATTTTGTTCCAGATAGGCTCTGCTTTCAGGCCACAAACAGAGGTGCAGCTCCTGTAAGAAATAGTTTCCTGATTTGTACTGGCAGTGTGAACAGCTCTGGCTTGTTCAGCATGTCCAGCTATGGAACACTTAAACGGAGTTTGTGAACATAGCTTAATGGCAACATAGACACACTGCAGCCCTGGAGCTGTGGTAGTAAGCATGGCTTGCAGAGGCAGTGAATGTCCTCTGCCGTATTGAAAGACTGAGAGAGGTAGAGCCAGAACCCAGTGCTGCTGCAACCACACTGTTTATCATTTTAAAATGCTCCTTGTCAGAAAAGGATTTCACATATGCAATAAAGGCATATTCATACAAAAATAAAACTCTGAATGGATCACAGTGTTTTAAAAAAAGGGGGGGGCCTTGGGAGAGAGGGGGAAAAGTATAGACAAGAGTACAGAGAGTCATAGAGTAAAATAGTAACGATAATAAAATAAATATTAAAAAGCAATAGAGTTTTAAAAATAAGCCATGTAAAGATGGAAAATACACAGAGAGTCTGGATTATGTATCTTACTGTGTTTTCCTTAAAATTTTTACCGTGAGTATGCTAAGTGCAGAGAGATATTTCATTGTACAGGCTGTTAAGATAAGCCAACATATATATTTAAAATTTAAAATTTTGACTTCAAAAATTGAGACTAAGGATATGTTACGTTTGAAAAGATGTTTTGCTTTTCTTTCCACAGAGGACGAGAACAGAGGATGGAAGGATGTGGATTCCTTCCAGGCTAATGTTTGATGGAACAAGACCTCCCAAAAGGTCTCTGTGAACCCTAAAAATACTTTGCCCAACACAGCAGGAAGCAATTTGGCAAAAAAGTATGCCCAAATTCCCAAAATGATTGTTTACAAATGATTGTTTTCATTTAAAGGGGAATATGATATAAAGATGAATACTTCACATTGGTATGGATTTTGGTCTACTGATACAAACTTAAGGTCGATTTTGTTACACTGTGTATATGTATTTCTGCTCTTTTTTAAGGTCTTGTGTTTTTGCAGCTCATTTAAAAATATAATGTATAGTTAAGAAATACAGATTAATAGATAGCCATCTATAATAATCAAACTTTATATTAGTTAGGTTTTCTAAATGTACAGAGATATAGTTCAGATGGATAAGTATTCAAACCTTTCAAGGACCTACAGAATATGGCATTTAAAATGCTTTAATAACTTAG
The DNA here is from genome assembly GCF_903992535.2 of Arvicola amphibius. Lineage (NCBI taxonomy): Eukaryota > Metazoa > Chordata > Mammalia > Rodentia > Cricetidae > Arvicola > Arvicola amphibius. The sequence continues at coordinate 114,169,637 of NC_052051.1, read as the reverse complement.
ACTTTTCTCAATAGTGAGACATGTCTGTTTCTGGAAGCACAAATTACTTCAGAGATAATGATGGGCATTGAAGAAACTCATTATGGGATTTGCCTTCAATGTGACAAGGTTAGCCATTTGGGCAAGAAACTGCTCTTGCCTGGACTAGTTGATGGTATGCTGTATGAAATGGACATGCAGAACCCACAGAAAAGTGACTACTAAACTTTCCTTCAGGGTTCCTGCTTTATGAAAGAGTCTGTCAGAAATTCTGCAGGATACAGAAGAAAGTGACTAACAAACTGTCAATATAGGTGAGACAGTCTTTAAATTTTCTGCTTCACAGAGAAGTCTACTGATGAGCTTTTAGGCTAAAGATGGATGTCCCAATGTTGCAGAGGAACTTTGGGTGACTGTCCAGGCAGCAAGATGTCTCTGTCAATTCTAGAGTATTGAAGTTGCTTACAATGCACTTCTTGTTTACTGAGGTAGTATTATATCCTTCTGGGGTCTTTGAAAGAGTTGAAGAATAGATAATTATAATTATAGTTTTCCTTAGCTATGATAAAAGACAAATTGGGTGTAAAACATTAGATTCACAAAAATAGAATAGATGATAGAGTATTTCTTTAATTTGCCAGATGTAAGTGATCTAAATATTGTAACTGTAATTCTTGCTTGATATCTGTTTTGTTATATGTATTTTACTATGTTAAAGTTAAAACCTTCATTTTTATTTAGACAGAAAGAGGGAAATGATGTGGAATATCTCTTTATATATGTGTTGCTTTTATTGGTTAATGAATAAAGCTGTTTTAGTCAACAGCTTATCAGAGTGAAGCCAGGCAGGAAATCTGAACAGAGATAGAGTGAGTAAGCAAAGTCAAGGAAACTCCGTGTAGCTGCTGAAGGAAAAAGATGCTAGAACTTTACCAGTAAGCCACAGCCTCATGGTGATACACATATTAATAGAAATGGATTAGTTAAAGATGTAAGAACTAGCTAGGAATATGCCTAAGTCATTGGCCAAACAGTGTTAATAGTAATATAGTTTCTGTGTGATTATTCAGGTCTGAGTGGTCAGAAAATGAATGAGCAATCTCCTTTTACAACCAACACTATGCAGAAAATCTCTGTCTCAAGGAAAATTAGTAATTGAGTCATATTAAATATATCCCTCTAAGAGTTTGTCCAACATTTAAAACCCCTTTTGGGGGTAGGGCACTGGGAAATCAATCATTGTGTTTGTTTTTGGTTTATTTGATTTTACATCACTGGGGACTGAACCTATATTTCACTCATTCCAATCAGGGACTCTCTACCATTGAGCTATATGACAAACTTTTTGAGACAGAACCTCACTAAACCGCCCAGGCTTCAACTTACTCCTTAGCCCAGGAAAACCTTGAACTTGTAATCCTTGTTTAGCCTCTCATGCACCTGTGGTTAAAAATCTCTGCTACCAAGGTAGTCTCATTATTTTGAAAACTACTAAAGAAATGGAAGAATAAAGAATTTATGTCACCTTTCTATATTAATTAGGGTTTCTATTGCTGTACTAAATTACCATGACCAAAGCACTTTGGGGTGAAAAGGGTTTGACTTCATCTTACACTTCAAGGTAACAGTCCATCCCTGAGGGAAGTCAGAGCAGGAACTCAAACAGGACAGAAAGTTGGAGGCAAGAGCTGATGTAGAGGTCATAGAGAAATACTCCTCAAACTTGTTCCTCAGGGCTTGCTCAGTCTACTTTCTTAAAGAAGCCAGGACAACCAGCCAAGGGGTGGCACTGCCCACCATGAGCTGGGTCCTCTCACATCAATCATCAGTCAAGAAAATGGCATATTGGTGGCATTTTCTCAGTTGAGTTTCCCTCTTCCCACATGACTCTAGCTTGTGTCAAATTGACATAAAAACTAGCCAGCACACCTTGTTACATGAACTGTACCTCAGAATAAACAAATGGTTGGTGAGAGATGTTTCGCTTCATAGAAATTCTTATTAATGAATAAAAAGGAATAGCAACATTCCATCTGTGATTCTCAAAGTGTATCTTTGTGTGTGTTCGGTATCTTTAACTTCAAAGTTAAGTTCAAATTTCTGCCAGAGCATTGTCTTTCTCACTGTGTTTGCATTTTCACTGGTGATACAAAAGCACAAGTGGGTAAAACTTGCCACCACAGAGGGAGTCAAGTCAGTGTCTTCAAGCTCTACCAACAGTCATTACACTCAGTATCACACATTTGCAGTAAGAAAGTACAAATAAGGATGTCTTTGGTGAAGCACAGCATATTATTAATTTTACTAAACACCAACCATTAAGTGCACATATTTTAAATATTTTATGTAAGGAAACCAACCTGAAAAATTGCTTAAGATACTTTTGCTGCATACTGCAGAATGTCATTGCCTCAAGAAACGTCAATTGTTTCAGGGTGATCTGGGTGTTTCTCTACAGAATAACATTTTTACTAACAAGAAATACTGACAAACTGTAAGTATCTGGCTGATGTTCTCTTTAAAATGAATGAAATGAGCTAGTCTCCATTAAAAAAAACAACTAGCAATATTTACTCTGAATGAGAAAACTTAAGATTTTGCATGAGTGAACATTGGGGAAACTATGGGGGCTGGAGAGATGGCTCAGTAGTTAAGAACACTGGGACTGTTCTTCCAGAGGACCTGGGTTTGAGTCTCAGTACCCACAGCAGTTCCCAACTGTCTGTAACTTTAGTTCCAGGGAGTCTGATGCCCAATTCTGGCCTCTGAAGACACCAGGCATATATGAATAGACTTATTCCAGGTAAAACACCCATACACATAAATTTTAAAAAGTAGATAAATCTTTTAAATTTTTGAAGATTCCATCTTCATAACATGAAAGGCTTTCTTATGAGGTCACTGATAATATGAAAGAATGTGGTTTTTTATACTGCATACTAAAATATGTCCATACTTGAATGACTTGCATTCCCCAGTGAACCAAACTGCCAAAAAGTAATGTTTCCCAAATTAGCAATAAGCATGAAATTTAAATTACACATTAGAGCTAAGATGGTTCAGTCAGTAAAATGCCTGCCATGCAAGCACAGAGGATTGAGTGTAGATCCCCAGTCCCTATATGAAAAGGTATATTTGGCAGCACATGCCTATTACCCTAGCACAGGAGAGCAGAGATAGGCAGATCTTGCTGGCCATTCTGGATAAATCAACGAGTGTCAAGAACAGTGAGAGACTATATCTAAAAAATAAAGATGGAGAGCAATCAAGAAAAGATACCCAAACTTGACCTTGGACCTCCATGAACATATGTCCACCCACACAAGAACACATACAATGTACATACACTCACACACTCACAGTAAATGACTTTAGTACTCTGCTCTTCTCAATAGACAGGTCAACCAGACAAAAACAACAGAGAAATGTTCGGATTAAATAATGTCATAAACCAAAAGAACTTAGTAGACATCTACAGAAAATCCATCTCATCATAAAAGAATATACTTTCTTCTTAGCAGCTCTTGGAACTTCCTCCAGAATTGATCAAACTCTAAGCAACAGATGAAAGAAATTTGAAATAATATTCTGCATCCTATCTGAACACCATGGATTATAGTTGGTTATCAATAACAGCAGAAAATTTATATAAACTAATAACTCATAGAAATCAAGAAGGAAATTAAAAGCCTTTTTAAAATCGAAAACAAAAACAGAACACACCCAAACCCATGGGAGACAATGAAGGTGGTTCTAAGAGGTAAATTTATAGCACTAAATATCCACATCAAAAAACTGAAGAGATCAAATAATTAGGTACTTAACAACACACCTGAAAGCTCTAGAATAACAAGAAGAAATAAAAACCAAAAAGAGTAGATGGCAAGAAAGAATCAATCTTGGGGCTGAAATCAATGAAACGAAAAAAAAATTAACAAGAACGACAAATCCTTGGTCAAATTAACTACAAGATAGAGAGAAAAGATTCAAATTAATTAGAAACAAAGAGGGAATTACAAAAGGACATTGAGGAAACTTAGAGAATCACAGGACACTTTTAAAAAATATGTACTCTAATAAGTTGGAAAACCTAGAAATGAATGGATTTCTTGACCTATATGACTTACCAAAGTTAAACCAACATTAAGTAATCAATTTAAACACACCTATAACTCCTGGTGAAATAGAAGAAGTGATTAAAGTATTACAAGCAAAAAGAAAAAACAAAAACAAAAATAACAACCCTAGGGCCAGATTGATTCAGCACAGAATTCTACTAGACCTCCAAAGAAGAATTAATGCAATGCTCCTCAAATTATTCCACAAATCAGAAACTGAAGGAACATTTCCTAATTCTTTTTACAAAGCCCTTATTATCCTGATACCAAAACCACACAAGACCTAAAAACAAAGATAAGCATATAAGCCAAGCAGTGGTGGCACATGCCTTTAACCCCAGCACTCAGGAAGCAGAGGTAGACAGATCTCTGTAAATTCAAGGTCAGTCTGATCTACAGAGAGAGTACCAGGACAGTCAGGGCTACACAGAGAAAATCTGCCTTAAAAAACAAAACAAAATAATAAAAAACAAAAAAATCCCACAAAATTATAGACCCACATCCCTACAAACAGAGATACAAATATTCTCAATAAAATACTTGCGAATTGAATCCACGAACACATAAAAAAGATTACCCACCATGATCAAGTTGTCTTATCCAAGAAATGCAGGAATAGTTCAACATACATTCATCAAAAAACATAATTCATCACATAAACACACTGAAAGAAAAATATCACATGAACATATCTCATTAGATACAGAAAAGGCCTCTGACAAAATCCAACACCCCTTCATTATAAAAATTCTGGGGGTTGGAGAGATGGCTCAGCAGTTAAGAGCATTGCCTGCTCTTTCAAAGGTCCTGAGTTCAATTCCCAGCAACCACATGGTGGCTCACAACCATCTGTAATGAGGTCTGGTGCCCTCTTCTGGCCTGCAGGCATATACACAGACAGAATATTGTATACATAATAAATAAATAAATATTTTTAAAAAATTTTGGAGAGACTAGGGATATAAGAAATATACCTTTATATAATAAAGGCAGTTTGCAGCAAGTCCATAGCCAACATCAACTTAAGTGGAGAGAAAAGCATCTCTACTAAAATCAGGAACAAGGCAATGATGTCCACTCTCTGTACATATTCAATATAGTACTTGAAGTCTTAGTTAGAACAATAAGGCAACTGCAGAAGATCAAGAAACTACAAATAAGAAAGGAAGAAGTCAAAGTATCTTTATTTGCAGATGTTATGATGGAATACATAACTGACCCTTAAAACTTCACCAGATAACTCCTATAGTTGATAAATACTTCCAGCAAAGTAGCAGAATACAAAATGAACACACAAAAATCAGTAGCTCTCCTATAAACGAATGAAAAACAGATCGAGAAATAAATCAGGAAAGCAATACTTTAACAAAAGCCTCAAAAAAATACCTTGGGATAATGCTAACTAAGCAAAGATCTTAAGCCATTGAAGAAGAAATCAGAAGACAAAAAGAGCTCCCAAATTTATCAATCAGCAGGAAACCATAGTGAAAACGATCATTCCATCAAAGACAATCTACAGACTCAAGGCGATTCCCATCCAAATTCTAACATAATTCATCACAGAAATTGGATAAATAATCTTCAACTTCATATAGAAATTCTTTTATTTTGTTTTTATTTTGTTTGTTTTTTGAGACAAGATTTCTTTGTGTGTAGTTCTGGCTGTACTGGAACTCATTCTGTAGGTCAAGCTGACCTCAAACTCACAGAGATCTGCCTGCTTCTGCCTCATGAGTGCTGGAATTAAAGGCATCTACCATCACTGCCTGGTGTCATATGGAAACATTTTTTAAGGACATCTAAGACAATCCTGAATAATAAAAGAACTGATGCTATACTACAGATCTATAGTAATAAGAACAATATAGTATTGGTGTAAAGACAGATACATTGTGATGCGTGGAATCAAATTAAATACTCAGACATAAGTCCACACAATATGAACACCTGATATTTTTTAAACAAAGAAACAAAAATATACACTAGAAAAAAAGGTAACATCTTCAATAATTGATCCTGTTCAAACTGGATGTCAGCATGCAGAAGAATGCAAATAGATTCACATCTACCACCCTGCACAAAACTCAGTTCCAAATGGATCAAGGACCTCAAGATAAGACCAAACACACTGACTCTGACAGAGAGAAAGTGGGGAATAGATCTGAACTCATTGGCATGGGAAAGGACTTTCTGAACAAGACACTGATAATGTAGGCACTAATATGAATAATTAATAAACAGGACCTCATGAAGCTGAAAAGCTTCTGTGTGGCAAAGGAAAGCATCATTTGGGAAAACAGAGACCTACAGAATGGGAAAAGTTCTCTACCGATTATACATCTGACCAAGGGTTAGTGTCTAAAATATATAAAGAACTAAAACAGAAATAGCATCAAGAAAACAAATAACCCAATGAAAAATGGGGCAAAGAACTAAGCAGAGAGTTATCAAAGAATGAAACACAAATGTTTGAGAAACAAAGAAAAGCTCAACCTCCTTAGCCATCAGGAAAATTCAAATTAAAACAACTTTGAGATTTCATCTTACTCCAGTCAGAAAGGCCAGATCAATAAAACAAATGACAGCGCATACCAGCAAGGATGTGAGGTAAAGGGAATACTTACTCATTTATGACAGGAGTATAGACTTATACAGTCACTATGGAAATTGGTGTGACAATTCCTCAGGAAGATGGGAATAGATCTACCTCAAGATCCAACCATATCACTCTTGGGCATATATAAACCCAAAGGACTCTCTTTATCTTACTACTGAGATACTTGTTCATCTATATTCATTGCTGCTCTATAGCAGAAACTGGAAACAGTCCAAATGTCCATTAACTAATGAATGGATAATGAAAATGTGGAATATTACTCAGCTATTAAGAAAGATGAAATTATGAAATTCACAGACAAATGGATAGAGGTAGGAAAAAAAATCATCCCAAGTCAGGTAACCCAGACCCAAAAGTACAAATATTATGTTTTCTCTTATATTAAAATGTTAGCTTTTAAGCTTTTGATATGTGGTGTTATGTGTGCTTACATGCATATAACCACTGAGGTTAGGGGACCTAATAAGGGAGTAGGAGCAAATAAGATGTCCCATGGTAGAATAATCACAATATGTTGTTATAGAAAGACAAAGGGAAAACTAGAATAGGGAAATTAAATAGGGAGGGGGATGGGAGAGAATGATAAAAGAGGGAACTGGGGGAAGAACAATTAACACTAAAAGCAATTTGAAAAACTATATGGACACCTACTACTATAGAAGCTCACTAAAATGTATAGATATATTAATAGGAATCTATATGGAGTTACCAAATAATAGGAGAGAAAATTCCCCAACTAGATACCTTACGCCACCAAGTAATACCTCTGGTTCCAAGAATGGGTTATATCTTGTTGAGTCATTAGCCAAAGGAGCCCTATGGAAACTTCTAAACATTACAGGCTATTGCCAGGGCTATTGATTACTCTCTGTAACCTGATGGCAAGGCCATGTTGCTGAAGACAATACTTATCTATGTCATACAACATGGAGAAGTTAAGTTGGTGCCTATCTAGAAGCTTTTACTGGAGGAGAAAAGTAATCATCACTATCACCAACCTACAATCCCTGGAAGCTACAACAGCAACCTGCCTGAAGATATTCTCATGCAATAGTGGCACAAATATCATGGAAGTAACCAGCCACTTTTTTTTTTTACTGGATTTAAGGCCCATCCCATGACATGGAACCCATACCTGACACACTACTAATATTTCCAAGAACCTGAGACTAGATAAGTCATGAGCAAAGAGGAAAACCTATAATATTATTATGCAAAAAGGAACACAGCAATAAAAATGACTGCTAGGGACATTGCTACACCCATAGATCAGAGCCTCACTCAAACCACATCAAAGAATTTTCTTCTTGAAGTAGATGAGAATTAACCCAGAGACCCGCAACCGGACAAAGTGCAGAGAGTGAGAGACTGAAGCACTCAAACGTCTCCCTTCAAGACTCAGAGATCTGTGTGGAAAATTATAATAGTCAGAGCTCTAAGGAAACAGTGTCTTCTAGACACAGCACGACGACTGCACATATAAACTCAAAGATTGACAAACGCACAAGTTCAAGCCATATGAGGTCCCAGCACTGAGGGAGGTGAGGGAGTGAAGGTGGAGTCCAATCCCAAACCATCTTCAATTGATATCCACTGGCCACAGGAAAACTCAGTTTTCTTCAACGGAGTCTCACTGGTATTTTGGACTTTTTATTTCATTTTGCTTTGTTTGGTTTTTTAATTTTTGTTTCTTGAGAGTATTTTTTGCTTTTTTTTTTTGAAAGAGAGGAGAAAAAACAAAGTCAGAGTAAGAAAGTGGGGAACATTTGAGAGGGATTGAGAGGGGATTTGCTGTTTTGTTTTTCAAAATAGGGAGGGTTTCTCTGTATAGCCCTGGCTGTCCTGAAACTCTCTCTGTAGACCAGGCTGGCCTTGAACTCACATAGATCCACCCGCCTCTACCTCCTGAATACTAGGAATAAAGGCAAAAGCCAGAACACCTGGCTGGAAAATTTTTTTCAATAAAAACTTTCAATAAAAAAGAGCCACGTGGTAAAATAAAACAAAAACAAAAAAAGACACAAAAAACCACCCAGGGAACAAAACAAATGATCCCCTTCATCCTTTAGCATGTAGTGCTTTTTTGTTTGTTTTAATTACTCTTATCAACAAATTCTTTATAACCCATAACACTGTAGTCAAGAGCTTGACCTATGGTGAATATTTATTTGATGTTCTTACAAATGTTAATATTTCTGATATGCATTTGAGCAACATAATCAAGACCTTTTAGCAATTAGTCAGTTCTGGATGCGACTCGTATAAGTGAATATTATTGTTTCCCTTTCACTGCAAATCTGAAGGCAACAGCAACAACAAAATCAATAGATCACTAACATATCACATATTGTCAATACTTTCCCACTCACATATCACGTATTGCTTTTCTTGTCTGTCCACTCAAGCTATAATGCCATCTTTCTTTTAAAATTATTTCTCTTTATTTTTTGAGATTATGATATAGTTATATCATCTACCCCTTCCCTTTACTCCCTCCCAGACCTTACAGATGCCCCTCCTAGATCTCTTTCAAATTCATGGCCTGTTTTTCTTTGTTTGTATATATTTACCTACAGAAGTTCTCCATTTAATAAAAAGTACCATTATACTATCTCTATACATAAATACATAACACAACAATAACTTGCTTGGTCTGTATAATGGTGCTAGCATGTATGTTTTCAGGAACAATCTTTGGTATTGGATAACCAATTGGTGGTCTTCCTGGGGAAGACTCTCCCACTCTCAGAATTCCTTAGTTGCCTGTCATTCTTTGTGTTGGATTGAGGCCCCAAGAGACTACCGCCTTTTATGCATGTTAGCATGTTTATTTGTGTCATTTTGTTCAGATCTTATTTATGCAACCATATTGGTGAGACTTTACGGATACAGCTTTTGACATTCCCGGGGCAAACTCTCTGATCCTCTGGCTCTAACCATCTCTCTCCTTCTCTTCCACAAGGATCCCTGAGCTTTAGAAACAGGAGATGTGTTGTAGATGTTTCCATTGGGACTGGGCTACACAACTCTGCTCATTTCCACAGAAGAAAAATCAACCAAGAATTTTATCCAGCTATGATGCCTATGAACCACAACAATGACCAGCCTGGCATGAAAACCATAAGGGTGCAATAGTGGTCCACATTCCTTGGCAGTAACCAACAGCCCTCTAATTGGACTTAAGACTTGTTCACCAAGAGGGAAATCATGCCTGGTACTGGAAACTTAACTACTCAGGGCTGTTGAGCCATGGAGCCTGGAGGAGAACTTACAACTGCCACTTTACTAAGTCAGAATAATCCCTGACTACATTCTAAATATTTATCCTTATGCCCTCAGGTAAGTGTGGCTCTCTCCCTTCAACAAGGAAACTTTTCTTTGCAACAGAAGGAAACCATTAAAGAAAACTGTCACTAATCAAAACGTTAATTTTCTTTTTTAAAAAACCTAGCCGAGGGTTGAAATTTATCCACTAGGGGTACCTTCTTTGATACCAACTTAAGAAATTAGACTACCTCAAAAAAGAAAAGAACAGGGACATGAGGTGCATTATTTGTTGCACAGCAGGTCAATTTTGTTTGCCTGTTATACAGTTTCAATAAGAGAGATGCAGATGAAATCTACATTAGACCGGATTTCTTAAGCTGACAATTTTTGGTATTATAACAGTCAACATATTACAAACAAACTAAAATGAGAAAGCAACTTAGAACTCAACAAAATATAAACAGGTGATTCCAGATATCCCTGCCACTTTATCTTTCACATAAGATCAAACTGTGAATGAGGGGCATTTTTCTTCTCTGCTACTATTTTTAGGTTTTGTTGTTGTTGTTGTTGCTGTTGTTGTTGTTTCTCTGTGTAGCCCTGGCTGTCCTGAAACCCACTCTGTTCCAGGCTGGCCTCGATCTCACAGAGATGCGTCTGCCTCTGCCTCCCGAATGCTGGGATTAAAGGCGCCATCACCACTCAGCTAGCTTTGTTTTTCACTAGTGGGAAGTGATGCATGCATGTGAATCTGCAGGTGTATGCACCCATGCTCCACATGTGAAAACCAGAGGAGGACGGGGGAGGGGTCTTCTATCACTCAACCCTTTACTGAATTAAGACAGGGCTTTTGCTGAACCAGAGCTCACAGTTGGGCTTGTTTAGTTAGCCCTGCAGTGTCCAGGGTCAGCCTGTCTCTGCCAGCCAACACAGGTACAGTCACGCCCAGTTTGCAGGCTTGCCCAGTGTTTTACGTGGATAGTGAAGAAATAAACTATAAGAGCTGGTAAAATGGCTCAGCAGATCAAGGTGCTTGGCAACTGGAGTTCAGTACCCAGAACCCACATGATAGAAAGAGAAGGCCAGCTCCTCTGATATCCATGGGCACACCATGTTTCACGCACGTGCATGCACACACAATCAGTCAGCCTTTAAAAACTAACTTATAAAAAAATTAACGAAGTTCTTTGAGGTCTAGAACAATATTCTAATGCATACTCCCAGAATTCTTGACATATTGAGACGTATTCAAATGATTTACTATAAATCAAAGAAAAGTGCCTCTAAGAAAGAGTCTAGGACACAGTTAGCAGCTATCTCCTTGTCAGAGGAGTCAAACACCCTAGAATGCGCTTACCACGGCACTGACATTTGTATGATCCCCTTTCCTAGTCAGAATCTGAGCACAGGATATTGCCAAATTCAGTCCTACACCGATGGCCAAATTTCTCGGGTCATCAGCATTGTATTTCCCATGCAAGAGCAAGCTGTTACTGCCAGAGCCAAGTCCCAGAGGGATTTGATAGAGATATGTCTGAGAAAGTCTGTCAACTGTAGTGACATCTATCGTGGCTGATGTCACCCAAGGACTAGAAGCCATTGTCCTCTCATGTCTCGTATTTTCTGGAGAATGACAACCGTTCTGAGAGCAACAATCTGGGCTCTGGCACAACTTGATGCACACCAAGAAGAGCAAGCACCCCAGAAATAAAAAGGAAGTGCAGACCAGGGCTATTACCAAATACAAGTTCCGGGAAGAAAGCGGGGCTCTGGGTTCCCAGATATCTTCAAAGTCTGGAAGGACCTGGAGAGCTGAGTTGCTCAATAGCACGCCCAGAGTGGCAGAGGAGGAAAGTGGTGGCTCTCCGTGGTCCTGAACCACTATCACCACCCTCTGTTCAACCATGTCTGTGGGAAAAACTAACCGTGCAGTCCGAAGCTCTCCCACATTGACTGAAATGCTGAAAAGACTAGAGTCAGAAGCCCGAGAAATGTGGTAGGAGAGCCACGCGTTGGAACCACTGTCTGCATCCTCTGCTACCACTTTTGTGACCAGGTGTCCAGCTCGAGCGGAGAGGGGCACTCTTTCCACCGGGATAGAGCCATTTCTAGGCAAGGGGAACAAGATGTTTGGCGCATGGTCATTCCTGTCCACCACAAACAAGTTCACAGTCACCGTTGAACTTCTGGGAGGAATGCCACCATCTCAGTCTTCCACGTGGAAACGAAGCCCCCTGAGCTGTTCAAAGTCAAAGGAAATGCTGGTGGTGATAACACTGCTAGTTGGTTCCACTGCCACCAAGCTGGAGGAAACTGGCATCCCTTCAGGAATGACGTCCAATAGCTCATAAAAGACAAGGCCGTTCTCCCCCAGGTCTGGGTCCTGAGCAAACACACGGCCTAACGAAACTCCGGGGCTATTGTTTTCAACCACAAAAAGTTCCTGTTGTGGTTGAGGAAATCTTGGTGTGTTGTCGTTCACATCGGCAATCGACACAATGAGTGTCTTTCGGGTGCTTAGTGGGGGCGAGCCACCATCTGAAGCAGTGATGAGGACCTGGTATTCATTTGCTTGCTCCCGATCCAGGGGCCCATCAGTCAGCAATCTGTAGTAGCTGTCAAAGGAAGCTTTCAACTGAAAGGGTCCTTCGCTGGACATGCTACAAGTGACCTTACCATTGGAATCCAGGTCCTTATCCTTTTTACCAAGGAGAGCAATCACTGTGCCAGGAGCTGCGTCCTCGGGTACCGGGCTGGAGAAAGTCATGAAGTCCACTTGGGGGGCATGATCGTTCACATCAGTCACCTCTACAAGCAGCTTAGTAGTGCTAGCTAAACTAAAGGCACCTTTGTCTCTTGCTTCAACATATGCTTCCAACAACGTGTCCGGCGGACCTAGCGAAGCAGCTACCTGAACCTCCCCACTTTTAGGATGTATGTGAAAGAGGTGCCTCAGCTCTGCTGGTGTGCTATTGCTTAAGGAGTACCAGACATCCCCATTGGATCCTTCATCCGGATCCGAGGCTTGAACGTGGAATAATACAGTCCCATTGGGGACAGTCTCTGGAACCTTGGCACTGTACACAGAATACTCAAATACAGGCACATTGTCGTTGGTATCCACCACAGTGATGGTGACTTGAGCATCTCCAGAGCGTGCAGGCAGGCCACCATCCTGAGCAGTGAGCACCAGTAGGTGGGTGTCCCGCTGCTCTCGATCCAGGACTTTCTCCAGCACCAACTCCGGATATTTGCTGCCATCGACCCGCGATCCCATGTCCAGGCGAAAGTGCTGACTAGAGCTTAGGCTGTAACTTAGCGCCCCGTTGCTTCCCTCATCAGCATCTTGGGCACTGGGGAGAGTGAACCGGGCTCCTGGTGTCAGGAACTCCGGGATGTGCAGGAGCACGTCTCCAGCAGGGAAGAGGGGTGAGTTGTCATTGGTGTCCAAGAGGTGAACACGTATCTTATGTAGCTCCAGCGGGTCATCGAACATTAGCTCGTATGTCAAGATGCAAGCAGCTTTGGCCCCGCACAGCCGCTCACGGTCCGCTGGCTCTTGAACCACCAAGCTACCACTGACTAAATCCACCCTGAAGTAGGGCTCGCTGTAGCTGGAAAGGAAGCGAAAGTTCCGCAAGGACAGAACAGTTGCTGACAGCTTCAAGTCCGAGGCGATGTTGCCTACAGCGACTCCGGGTTCTGTCTCCTCCAACACCGAGTACACCAGCTGTCCCGACGTAGCCCCACAAGAGACCCACCAACACAGAACTGCCATCCCCCAGCACAACATCCTCCTTTTCGGCGTCCACGCTCCTGCTGCGGCGACCTGGGACTATGCTCCGAACTTCCGAAGAGAAGGAGCCTCGAAAAGCTCGAACTGCTCCGCCCGCTAGCACTGCAAGCTTGAAGTGCCCGGGTTGGACTGCAGGGTGTGCCGGGTGAGGAGGAGCGCAGCGCCGCCTAGGGGTGCAGACGTAAACTGCCCGGATGGGTACGCTCATCTGCACTCTCCTGGGGCTAAGGTCCAGCGCCTGACTCAGGCTGCTTGCTTAAACCTGTAAGACGTTGAACTGACACGCCTCCCGCCCGTGACGTTTTCTAGGTCAACTCCCTATGATTTTTGAGCTCTCGGACAGCCACAGATGGTTCAATACGGGGCGACTAGGCGGAGTCTCTGGTGACTGGTATTCATTTCAACTTCCTCTGGACTCGGACTTTTGGAGACAGCGGAGCCAGAGGGAGCAAGATTCTGTGCTCTGATTTTTCAGCGAACCCGCCGTTTCTCTATCCTGAAGAGTAACTAGCAGCCCTCCTTTTCAAGCCTCCCCCAATTCTCTAGAGTATGGAATAGGATATCATCGACCAGTCAAAACCGAGAATCAAAAAAGCAGGCTTGTCTATTGTCCCCAAGGGGGAATCTATGACCCTGTGGAGGAAAAGAAAGTACTGGCTGGCTTTCTTTAGCACAGTGTGACCAGTACCCTAAATCCACTCCCTGTAAACATTCAGAAAGCTGCTCCACGTTCAATACGCTCTTCTGCAGAGAGAACAGTGATAGGTTTTACGAGAAGCATCTTTGTTTAAGCTACAAAAAACAATTCCATATTCTACCTAGCGCCCTGCAGTCTTCCTTTTCCCTTAAGGGGTGAGCTGAAAAGAATGATTTAATTAAATATTAAATATTAAATTGCACATTCAAATCTTTCATTTAATGCAGTTGCTCAAAGCCTTTATGGATCAAAATTTGAAAAGCAAAAGCTGAATAGGATAAAAAAAAACAGAAGTTCACACAATATTGTATTTACAGAGTTTCCTAAAAGTGGTGATTTTTGAATGTGGACGACTGCATGTGTAAGTTAATCACACATTTCTCTTGACGTTTTAGCCCTGTGAAAATTTCTGTTTTTCAATCTGCCAGTTTAAATGGAAACCTCGACGTCCTCTTCTTAAGACCCAAAGTGGAATTACTAACTGCAGTGTTCACCGAATTCCAGTTATTCCCCTGAGCATCACAGGCAGATTCCCCATCTCACCAGGGAACTAGAAATAATAGAAAGCAACACAGGGCAATGAAAAAGGTAAATGGGTCCTCACTAGCTTGCCTTTACCAATCAAAGAAAACTTTACCGAGTATGAGACAAAAATAAAGCAAGAAGCACACCGGCCTACTAGGGAGCACCAGTGTGGACATCGTTAACAGTCCTTCATGGGATGTGAAGTTGTCTGTAAAACTGAATCTATTCCTTGCCAAATTTCCAAAGTGAAGTGAGTTGCCTGTTTCTCTGCTAGGGAGTAGGGTTTGCACTTTCCCCTCTCAGTTTAGTTTAGCCTAGCTTAGCTAGGCTGCCTACTGTGGGATGAACAAGTATTCTCTCCATTTTCCCATTTGTCCACAGCAGAAGAAACGCTGCTGGAAAGATGCACCCATTTGGGAAGCCCTCCTCAATTTCAGACCTGAAGTAAAACCTGCAATTATATCAGGTTTAGGAATTCTGAGCTGTGTCTGGAAGGACAGAGTGTGGGGTGTAGACTAAAGTGTGAGGAAAAGACCCATACAGAGAAGCAGCGTGAAAAATCTCCGTAGCAAACATCACATTTTACTTCTCCTTTTCCTATCTGCTCATTTAAACTGTCATTGGCATCCACTTTCAGAGGATCTCATTTGTGTCACGAATGAGTAGATGGCACTTAAGTGACCTCTAGCCCCACTATGTGCCTCCCAAACTCTCAGAACAGCATTGCATTCTTGTTGAAATAAAGTAGAATTTTATGGGGAAGCAATGGTTAAGAGAAAGGATAGCCCAATCCTGAAAGCCAAATATATATGTGCCCCTTTAAATTTTCAGACTTAATATTTCATGTGTACGGGTGTTTTGTCTACATGTATGTCTGCACATCACATGCATGCCTGGTGCCTTCAGAGGCCAGAAGAGGGCATCAGATCCCCTGAGAATGGAGTTACAGATCACTTCCAGCTGCTATGTGGATGCTGGCAGTGGGACCCAGATCATCCGGAAGAGCAGCCAGTGCTTGTAACCACCGAGGCACCCTTATATTTGCCCTTTCGATAGCATAACCCAGATTATTAGTACAAACCCATCCACCTTAACTTGGTCTTCAGTCATAAATTCAGGAGACTGCTAACCTCATTAAGCTCTTTTTAGATGTCTTCAAACAAACAAGAAACTAGTAAACCTGTTATCCACCTGAGCTCATCAAGAAAACCTTTTCTTATTATAAGCAAAATTATAAGCAAAATTTTCCTAATACTTTGAATTGTTCCCTGGAAGTATTTCGGGCATTATGAAATTAACAGCTAGAACATCACCGTCATATTAAGTAAATTTTAACCATATAAAATAGCTAAACCGGTAACTAAATCAAACCTAACAGAGACTTCTGACAGCAGAGACCTGTATCATATGACTTTGTTTCTCAGCTGTTTTATTAAGTCTCAGACACACACCAAGTAACACCATCGCCTTTCTTTTTCTTATTGTTTTAGAGACAGGGTTTCTCTGTGTAGCTTTGGAGCCTGTCCTGGAACTAGCTCTTGTAGACCAAGCTGGTCTCGAACTCACAGAGATCCACCTGCCTCCACTTCCCAAGTGCTGGGATTAAAGGTGTGTGCCACCTCTACCTAACTCTGTCCTTTCTTTTACTTAAGCCTATTAACAGTAACAAATTGCCGTGAGATTCCTTAAGTTTCTGCTCCAAGGAACTGGTTTGCCCATATGCCATATATTCTAAAATGTATTGAACCATTCTTTCTGAATCTACATTCTAACTCTACTGTGTGTGTACTTAATTACATAATTATACACCCATTATCAGAATACTATTTACAGAAATTATTTTCTATTTCATCTTTAAAATGTGGCCCTCAGATGTAGTCAATCAGCTGAAAAGGTAAAGCACTCACTATATCCTTTGTTCTGAATATTGTATCATGATCTTATATCCCAAATTACAGTTTGACAGTTAAGGCAAACTATTCTCACTGCCTATCTACCATATTGAAAGCAACTTAGATAGGCATTCTTGAAAAACAATTTCTGATTTTTTTCTTTCTGTTTATCTGTTTGCTTGAGGCAGGGTTTGCTTATGTAGCCCTGGCTGTCCTGGAGCTCTCTGTTCCAGGCTGGCCTCAAACTCACAGATCTCACCTGCCTCTGCCTCCTGAGAGCTGGGATTAAAGACGTGCGCCACCCGGCCTGGCTTCAAGCTTTTTCTCGAATGATTGCTTTGCATGTCCCACTTTTCTCTGAGGATGTTTATTAGGAGTCTGTGGGCTGTCCTTTTCCCGATTCAAAGCTGTACTCTACAAGTTCGCCATTTCCCATTTAGTTTCAGCGTTCGCTTATGTTGCTTTTCCATTTTGCCTTTGTCTTTGTTTCTGTCTACTTTGATTTTTTTACAGTACTTGGGTCAAACACAGGACTCACCCGCATGGGGTAAAAAGTGATGCACTATTGACCCACAGCCCGGCACTCCTTGCCATTTTAATATTTTTAATGTAGCCTTCATTTCTGTGTTTCTCTTTCTGTTTCATGAATTGTACCCTGCTCACATTTCATGACCATTATGGCTTTTTAATTTTATCCTTGAAACACCGAACCATATTCAAGTTCTTTATCCTCTGAAACCATGACATTTAAATTTTGTGAAGAGAATGAGAAACTATATTTGCATCCTATACATTTGGTAAGGTCTGTGTGTGTGTGTGTGTGTGTGTGTGTGTGTGTGTGTGTGTGTGTGTGTATGACAGGGTTTCTCCGTAACTTTGGAGCCTGTCCTGGAACTTGCTCTGTAGACCAGGCTGGCCTCGAACTCACAGAGATCTGTCTGCCTCTGCCTTCCAAGTGCTGGGATTAAAGGTGTGCGCCATTACCACCCGGCTACATTTGGCAAGATCTTACATACACAAGTAACTCAACCAAATAGCAAGAAAACACTAATTAAAAGATGGGCAAAGGAGACATAGTTCAGTGATGAAGCACTTGCCTAGCAATGCCAAAGGCCCTGAGTGTGATCCCCAGAAGTGTCAAAAGAGGAACAGGGCTATAAAATACCTAAATAGAAACTTCTCAAGAGAAGAGATATGAGTGTATATGAAAAGTGCTCAAAACCAATCACCACCAAACAAAAGAAAATATGAAATCATAACAAGATATCATCTTACACAACTAAAATGATATCATCAGACGGATGAAGTATTGATATGAAAGTTGAGATATAGGAACCTTTTACACTATTGGTAGAAATGGAAATGAGTACAGTCATTAAGGAAAACATTATGAAGAAGCCTCAAGTTAAAAATAAGTAACAGAGCCGGGCGGTGGTGGCGCACGCCTTTAATCCCAGCACTCGGGAGGCAGAGGCAGGCGGATCTCTGAGTTCGAGGCCAGCCTGGTCTACAAGAGCTAGTTCCAGGACAGGCTCTAGAAACTACAGGGAAACCCTGTCTCGAAAAACCAAAAAAAAAAAAAAAGTAACAGAGCGATGGCTCAGAGGTTAGGAGTAGTGGCTGCTCTTGCAGAGGACCGGAGTTGGATTCCCAGCCCACATGGTGACTCAGGCCAACTGTGGCTCAAGTTCCTCAGGGATCTGGCACCCTCTTATGATCTCTATGGTCACTACATACATATGATACAATTCAAACATTCAGGCAAAATATCTATAAACATAAAAATAAGATAGGTAAATAAATATTTTTGTTAAAAATAAGATAAAGGAATGATTTAGCAATCCTACTACTGAGTATATATTCAGAGAAAATCAAGTAAGTTTGTCAATGAGAGATCTGGAGTTCTACTGCAGCATTATACAAAGTAATTTAGAATTGGAATCGATCTAAGAATCCATCAACCTACAATGAATGAAGAAAATTCAAGTATACCCAAAGGATTTTTTTTTTAAGATTTATTTATTTATCAAGTATACAGTGGTCTGCCTGCATATGTCCTTCCAGGCCAGAAGAGGGCAGCATATTTCATTACAGATGGTTGTGAGCCACCATGTGGTTGCTGGGAATGGAACTCAGTACCTTTGGAAGTGAAGTCAGTCCTCTTAACCACTGAGCCATCTCTCCAGCCCCCAATATTCTGTCTGTGTATATGCCTGCAGACCAGAAGAGGGCACCAGACCCCATTACAGATGGTTGTGAGCCACCATGTGGTTGCTGGGAATTGAACTCAGGACCTTTGGAAGAGCAGGCAATGCTCTTAATCTCTGAGCCATCTCTCCAGCCCCCCAAAGGAATCTTATTTAAAGGAGACCTTCAGGTCATTTCTTATAACATAGATGAACCTAAGGTCGCTAAGTAAGACAGGAAGATCAACCCCATGTGGTTTCACTGTACAGTCAGCTCTTCTATCTCTGGGTCAGGATCCATGCAGTCAACTAATTAGGGGTTGAAAACATTCAAATGTTTGAACTAAGATGGCGATGCTTTCCTTATAACTCTTTTCTGAATAGTAAATATGACAAATATTTACACAGCATTTATACTGTATCAGGTATTAAAAGTAATCTAGAGGTAACTTAAAGTATGTATGAGGATGTGCATATGTTATATGCAAACACAATGCCACTTTATATAAGAGATTTGAGTATTTATATATTTTGGTAATTGGGGACTACAATATTTTTATTTATTCTTTTACCTTGATTCTCTGGGATTTTTCAAATAGAAAATTGTATCGTCTAGACAAATCTAATCTGATAATATATTTTATCCTCCTTTGTAACAGATATATTTCCTTGCCCTTTATTATCTAGAAAAACCTATGTCAGTATTCAATAGCTTAAAAAATATTCTGGTATGTTCAAGATTTTTGAGAGAAAGTGCATATAATGTTTAAAGACAGATGACCAGTGTGCCCTGTGATAGCTGTCCAAACATTTATTAATTTCCTATTATGTGTACGCTGTAGTGATGAGTCAATGATTTGTGCTTATTGTTTTTGGAAACCTATGAGATTTCTGTGAGGCATCTTTTGGAAAATATTGGTAGGGTGTTTGTCAGACTTGTATGTCAGGCCGGGCACCATCTGATAAACTGTTGTCAGAGAGAATGGGTTGTGGGTTTGGGCTTTCCTTTTAATCCACATTTGTAGGAAATTTTCATCTGCATAACAGAGGAAGATTACCATGAATGTGTACCAAACATATAGAAATATTCAAACAGATCATATGACTGAGCAACATGGTGTGGCTCTTAATACTCTGAAATTCCATGGATTTGAGTTTAGGAGAAGTAATAAAACTTTTTAACTTTCTGATTTTGCCTTAATATTGTGTAATAAGAAGACATGAGTTTTAATTTTTTTTATTTTTTTTGTTTTTCAAGACAGAGTTTCTCTGTTTAACAGCCCTAGCTATATTGAAACTCTTTTGGTAGACCAGGCTAGCCTTGAACTCACATAGATCCACCTTCCTCTGTCTCCTGAGTGCTGGGACTAAAGGTGTGTGCCACCATGCTTGGTGAATTTTGACTTTCAATCTATTGAAAAAGTATGTAATATGATTTGTCTCCTCAAAGGCTTATTTAGTGAGAGCTTGGTCCCCAATACAAAAATATTAATGGATTATACAGCCAGTTTTTGAAACAGGGTTGCTCTGTGTACCTCTGACTGTCCAGGAACTAGCTCTATAGATGAAGATGGCCTCAAATTCACAGTGGTCCACTTTGTGTCTGACTCCTGAGTGCTGGGATTAAAGGTGTGTACCGCCACACCTAGCAATGAAGGGTCTTTATAAGGTGAAGTCTTGTGAAAAGTAATTAGGTGATTAATGCCCATCTTAGTCTTGCAGCAGTTATGCCTCTTGGAACTGGATTGCTTACCATAAGAGCAGAACTTTAAATGTTATTTCAGATTAAATTATAATTACATCTCTATCTCTATCCAAACCAACCAGTGTTATTCACCACCACCACCACCACCGCACACATATATACCTCATTCTTTTTCAAATTAATGGACTTTTAAAAACTGTTGTCACATGCATGTGTTTCTAAATATATAAATACAACCCATAAGTCATATAATGTTACTTGTACATAAATGTTTTCAGACCATTTGGTATTGGATATCCAATTTGTGTTGGACTTCATGATCTCACTTCCTTCCTTTATCTCTTTCTGGGTAGCGTCCCAGGTGCACTCCTCTGCCAACCAAATCCAGCACATTATAGAAGTTGATTGGGTTCTCATAGCGTGTTATTTGACTTTCTTAACTCCAGGACTTTAAGACAAAATAAAATTTTTCTTACATATTACCCAGTCTTGGGAAATTTTGTTTCAGAGACAAAAACACTATGGTTGTCAAATTATGGAACATAATTTGGGACTCTACTACCAGACGTCCTTATTCTCTACCTCAGGAAACCAATTTGACAAACAAATAATGACTTTCAGTTATGGAGATTACACTTGGAAAATAAATATTTAAACCAATTATATAAAATAAGATATTAAAATATGTTGTTGAATCCATACCATTTAGAAATGTAACAAATTTACCAACATAGGACGGAGTAAGGAAGTAAGAGAACATATGTACCAGATAAGGAAATGATACCATTTGATAATTCAAATTTAAAGAAAGAAATAGAGCCAGAGACAGTAATAAAGAATTGCTATAAACATATAGTTGGCTTTTATGTCAACCATTTTATCTCTTTAAAGTGTATCAGATAAGCAGAGCATTTTTTATAATAAAGTTTTTTATTTTATTTTCGGTTTTGAGTCAAGGACATATGTAGCCAAGGTTGCCTTTGAACTCATGATGTAGCTGAAGATGATCTTAAACTCCTCATTCTCCTGAGTGATTAAATTACAAGTGTGCATCAACATACTCAGTTTTATGCAGTGTTGGAGATAGAACTCAGGACCAAATGCAAATTAGCCAAGCACTCTACCACCTGAGCTATCGTAAACCCTATAACAATGTTTTGTTGGGTTTATAATATATAGAGAAGTGTATTTTGGTTGGTTACTGGCATATATTGTAACAAATAACCACATTTTGGGTGGCTTAAGATACAGTTTTCCTTCTGGTTCTGAAGAAGTCCAAACTCTGGGTGGTTGAAGAGCTGCATTCTGTCTGGAGGTCTTAGGAGGACTCCATTCCTTGTGTCTATCAAATTCTGATGACTGTTAGGATACTTCAAACTCTAACTCCATTTTCCCATGACCTTCTCTTCTCCATGTGTGTGCATGCGTGTGTATGTGCCTGTGTCCCCACATCCTCTGCCTCTTAGAAATGTGTTTGTCATGAGAATTAGCATTTACCTAGAAAATTCAGGATGATCATATCCAAAGATTTTAACTTAATTGCAGCCTTCCTTTTTACTGAGCTTTCTTTATGCAAAAATAAAATAATCATAAAAACACTAAAATGTCCAGTGTCATCCAAAATGTTTACCTAAAAGCCGGGCGGTGGTGGCGCACGCCTTTAATCCCAGCACTCAGGAGGCAGAGGCAGGCGGATCTCTGAGTTCGAGGCCAGCCTGGTCTACAAGAGCTAGTTCCAGGACAGGCTCTAGAAACTACAGGGAAACCCTGTCTCGAAAAACCAAAAAAAAATGTTTACCTAAAGATTATAAATGTAAACCTGTATATCATAAGGATTATAGGTACTAGAAGGAGAGGGGATTGTTTTTCACAGAAATGCATCTGATAATCTGACAATGCATGAGCACATGGTAGATGTGATATAATCTCCATCTCCAGGCTAAGATGCTAGTGTGAGCAGCCTCTGAAGCAGCAAGAAAAACTCCAGAAAACCACTTCCAGGAGTTCAGAGTCTTTCTGAAGGTTATATTCTTTTTCAGTCACCTCCTCAGCAAGATTGACACCTCACCTAACAAGTACGGCACTCCCAGGAAGGAGATGCGGGATGTATGTCTATCCTTCCACCTCTAGTCAGCCATGACTTGCCAACTCTAACACAGCATCAATGGTGACAGTGTTGAACACAAAGGACCTCAAGAGAAGAAGAGACTCCAGCATGTTCCCCGGCCCCTGGTGCTCCAGGGCAGCAGTCCACAGGTGGGAATTGTGGCTCTTGGACACGACAGAAGACAGGGACAGAGATCTCAAACTCAAAGAGCCACTTGGAAAAGATTTCTGGTTCTTTATATATAATGGCTGAGGGGACTTTGAACTTCAGATCCTCCTGCCCCTACTTCCTGAGCATAAGGCTTACAGACATGGGCCACTACATCTGGGATAACGTGCTGCTGGGGATCAAACCCAGGGCTTCCTGGGTGCTAGGCAATAACTCTAGTGACTGAGTTACATCCCCAGTCCTAACTTCAGTTTCCCCGTGAATGAAATAAGCAAGGCCAAGGGAAAGAAGTTAGAGAAAAGGAAGTGGCATCAAGAGGGAAAGTCTGATGACAATGCCAAGAAATGGCCAAGATCTAGATACTGGGTAACAAATGGACAAAATTATGCTTTATGAGCAAAACAAGATAGAGCAGAATGGTGCAAGAATTAGTTACACCACTCAGAATGGGGAATAATTAGAAAGTTATAGATTATTTATTTCTGGAATTTTCTATTTGATATTTATTCACCATGGGCTGTTAAGACAACATAAAATGAAGCCATGGACAAGGGATACTACTATATTTCCCAGGGATAAGACAATGTATCTATACTAGAACATATTTTTTTCTTAGTTATTCTCTCCTACTGTAGTGATGAGGCGACAGGTTGCATTCCCACCCGGCTCCCAGCCGCCTGGCTAGCTTATGCCCCAAAATAACAACACACAAATTGTACTCTTTTAAGCACTGCTTGGCCCATTAGCTTCAGCCTCTTACTGGCTTACTCTCACATTTTGATTAACCCATATTTAGTAATGTGTGTAGCACCACGAGGTGGTGGCTTACCGGGGAAGATTCTAGCCTACGTCCATCTTGGGTCGGAGCTTCATTGCATCTGACTCACTTCCCTTCTTCCCAGCATTCTGTTCGGTCTACTCCACCCACCTATGTTCTGACCCATCAGGCCAAGCAGTTTCTTTATTAATTAACCAATGAAATCATCAGATAGATAGAAGACCCGCCTACATCACCCTACAATACATCCAGTTTGCAGTTTCCCATCCCCCCACTCCTCCTAGTCTCCCCCACCTCCCCTCTCCCTCAGAACCACTCCTCTTCCATTTCTTTTCAGATAATGATAGTAATACAGGAGATGATTCTAGTTGTTGGATAGGCAAAAATGAATTGCACCAATTCAACCAAGGATTGGTAGGCTAAATTGGGGCTACTCTGTGATAAAGTCCTTGTGGGAGTTAACATTGACTGTGAACTTGACTAAACTTAGAATCATCCATGAGATAAACCTTCTGGGCTTATGTGTGTAAAGGCATTTCCAGAGATGTTTAACTGAGGTGGGAAGGCTCATTCTGAATATGGGAAGCACTGTTCCACTGGGACAGGGTCCTGGGCTGAATGAGGAGAAAGAATGAGCATCTCTCTGTGCCTTTGACTGTGAGCAGACGGAGAACAGGAAGTAGAACTGATCTACAAAGCTTCAAGGCCCACCTCCAGTGAGCAGCTTCTTCCAGGAAAAGCCTGCTCCCTACGGGCGCTACAACATTTCCAAATTTCACCCCCAGGAACGAATCCTGAAACACATAGACTGATGGAAAACATTGCACATTCAACCCACAACCTTCTGCTGCTGGCCTCTGTAGGCTCATAGGCCCCTCATGCTAATGCAGTTAGTCCAACTTCCAAGCCCCCATAGTCTTAACAATCCCAACACTGTCCAAAATTCCAAAGTCTTTTCTGAGGTTCAATGCAATCACGTGATAGTATACATAAGTGACCCTAAAAACTCTACCAGAGAACTCCTACAGCTGATAAATACCTTCAGTGATGTGGCAGGATACAAGATCAACTCAAAAAAAATCAGTAGCCCTCCTATACACAAAGGATAAAGAAGCTGGGAGGGAAATCAGAGAAACATCACCTTTCACAATAGCCACAAATAGCATAAAGTATCTTGGGGTAACACTACTATTTTTAAATTCCACTCTTTGGAGTTCTCAGGATGTTGGCAGTCTGCAGTCAGATTTTTCTCAGAATGTAAACTGAGTATAAACTAGTCCAGTTCCCAAAAACATCCTTGGCCCGCTTTGAAACTTCATGAGCTGTGCTGCCACTGTCTGTGTTACTCTTGGTCTTCTGCTCTTCCACATTCCCAAAAGAATTCCCGATTAATCTCTATTCATAGTTCTCTAGACGTTTTCTAGCCAAAAACTCCAAGGTCTTCCACATTCCACTGATAAACCAATTCCAAAGGCTTAAAAAAACACATGGTCCATCTTTATCATAATAATGACCCCACTTCTAATACCAATTGTCGGAGGACTTTTTTTCCATCTGCCAGTTTTCAAATAGCTGACAGAGAGACACAATATTAATTACAAATGCTTGGCCAATAGTTCAGGCTTGTTACTAACTAACTCTTACATTTTAAATTAACCCATATTTCCTAGCTATGCTGTGCCATGTGATTTGGCACCTTTTTCTCAATATGGCATGCCCATCTTGCTTTCCTCTGTGTCTGCTGGCGACTCTTCAAACTCTGCCCTTCTTCTCCCTAGCATTCTCAGATTAGCTCTCCCACATGGCCTTTTTCTGTTCATCTAATGTCCAGTCAGCTTCTTTATTAAACCAGTCATAGCGGCTTTCACACAATGTAAAGGGATATTCCACATTTCTCCCTTTTTGTCTAATTAAAAGACCTGAGCATTTTGGATGTATTTAATAGATAATAGTCCTTTCTCTTCTCTAAGATTTACAGCATATGACATTTAATATGTTTTTTTCTGCCTTGAATGATAAACATTCCTAACAGCAATCTCTGATGTCTCAAAAGGATGATGGGACCACACAACGACGATTCTGCCTGGATGTGGTAATGCCACTAACCTGATAAACACCACCCAAAGAACTACAAACTATGAACTACAGACTGCTCAGGACAATTTCAAGGTGGCTGAGATGGTCTATTATTCTGCACTGTTTCAGTCAGGACTTCAGATAAGCCCTATACTTTCCCATTAGACAGAGACTGACAAAAAATGATACAGCTAGCTCTCCAAGCTGACTTGACTACTATTTCAATTTTATCAGGGTCCACTGGAGATG
Source organism: Arvicola amphibius (assembly GCF_903992535.2). NCBI lineage: Eukaryota > Metazoa > Chordata > Mammalia > Rodentia > Cricetidae > Arvicola > Arvicola amphibius. Next base: position 114,143,477 of record NC_052051.1, on the reverse strand, counting down.
CCATTGCTCCCAAACAAGAGGAAGCAATCTACAAAATACAACACTCACATTCCCAAGAGGTGGGGTAGGTGGTGTTTGATCTTTCACTGAGGGATGGTTATGTGTTACCATTTAGAGCAGTTGATTACAATTTGTTATCAGTATGGTCAGGAAAAAAAGCCAAAAAAAAAAGAGATTAGATTCAAGAATCTCATTCTGAAAAGAAAAGGGGGTATAGAAATGACAGAATAAAAGGGTAGATAATTGAATCTACTTTTAAACTTAAAAAAAAAGCAACCGCTAGTTTTAAATATTTTACCTTAGTGTGCATTTTTGTATATTGATATAAACTTAAGGTTATTTTTGTTATAACATACTGAATATGTGTTTCTACTCTTATTTAAGCTATTGTACCTATGCAGATCATTTAACAATGTGATGTAAATTTCTAGTCCTTGAAAGTTATCTTTACAAACTATTTAATATAATTAAGAAATACAGGTTAATAGTCACTCATAACTATCAAACTTATAGTCATGTTAGCTATGTTTTCAAGACCATACAGAGATATATTTTAGACAGATATAATTTTCAAACACTTTGAAGACTTAAATAAAATGGCATTTAAAATGTTTTAATAACTAAGGCTTTTCTTGACATTTGTTCCTAGTGGCACCAATCTAAAGGGATGGTTAATGAGCTCCCAAAACCCAGTTCAGCTGTCTCTGTGGGATTACCCACAATGATCTTGACCCTCTTTGCTCATATAATCCTCTCTTCTCTCTCTTCGACTGGACTCCCTGAGTTCAGCCTGGCGCTGTGCTACGGATCTATACATCTTCTTCCACCGGTTACTGGATGAAGGTTCTATGATGACAGTTAGGGTAGTCACCAATTTGATTACAGGGAAAGCCAGTTCAGGCACTCTCTCCACTATTGCTAAGAGTCTTAGCTGGGATCATCCCTGTGGATTCCTGGGAATTTCCCTAGCACCAGGTTTCTCCCTAATGCCTTAATGGCTCCCTCTATTAAGATATCTTTTTCATTGCTCTCCCACTCCATCCCTTCCCCAACTCAACCACCCCATTCCTTCACATTACCCTCCCCTTCCCTCTGTCTGCCTGCCCCATTTCCCCAGGAGATCTCATCTATTTCCTCTACCCAGGGAGATCCATGTGTCCCTCTTAGGCTTCACCTTGTTACCTAACTTCTCTAGAGCTGTGGATTATAGTCTGATTATCATTTGCTTTACATCTAGTATCCACTTATAAATGAGTGCATGCTGTATTTATCTTTCTGGGTCTAGGTTACCTCACTCATAATGATTTCTTTTCTAGTTTCATCTATTTGACTGCAAATTTCATGTCATTTTTTCACAGTTGATTAATACTCTACTGTGTAAATGTACCACATTTTCTTTATCCATTCTTCCATTAAGGGGGCTCTAGGTTGTTTCTGGGTTCTGGCTATTACAAATAATGTTGCTATGAACATAGTTGAGAAAGTGTTCTTGTGGTATAATCGATCATCCTTTGGGTATATGCCAAAGAGTGGTAATGCTCAGTCTGGAGATAGATTGACTCCCAGTTTTCTGAGAAATTGTCACACTGATTTCCAAAGTGACTGTACAGGTTTGCACTCCCACCAACAGTGAAGGAATATTCCCCTAACTCCACAACCTCTCCAACATAAGCTATCATCAGTATTTTTGATATTAGCCATTCTGATAAGTATAATATGGTATCTCAGAGTCATTTTGATTTGCATTTCCCTGATGACTAAGGATTCTGAGTAATTCCTTAAATGTCCCTCAATTATTTGTGAATCTTCTATTGAGAAGTCTCTGTTGATATCAGTTAATTTCTGCATGCAGGTCATACAGTTTAACATGTATGGTGTTTTGCTTGGAGACTTATCTATGCACTGTTTACATGCAGATGCCCATAAAGGCCAAAAAATGGTATTGAATCCCCTCGAATTGGAGTTACAGATAGTTGAAGCCTTCATGTAGGTAATGGAAATTGAATCTGAGTCCTATAGAAGAGCAGTGAGTGCTCTTTCCCACTGAATCATCTCTCTAGCTCCATGTCATACTTTAATCATAGCTTTTTCATACATGGGAAAGCTAAAAAAAATCATCTTCAAAGCTATGTCAAATGTTTGGAACAAAAAATTCCCCCAAAAAATGATGATTGGGACTGAAGAAACTCCATATGGAATTTTCTTTTTGTGGCAAAATCTAACCATTTGAGCAAGAAATTGTCCTTGCATTAACTGCTGACAGCATACTGTCCAAACTGGACAAGTAGGACACAAAGAAAAATGACTGCCGAACTTTGACAAGACAGGGTAGGACAGTCCGTCAAAATTTCCTGCTTCTGAGAAAAGTCTGTCAGATATTCTAGGCATGCATGCCTAAATTGAATGCCCCACATTGGACACCATTTGTTGTCAGAAGTTTCTGTCTCCCAACCCACTCATGAAGTTTAATATTCTTTAATAACCACTCTGAAGTTTAATATTAATTGTAACTGCTTAGCCAATAGCTTGTTTGTTACTAGCTAACTCTTTTTTTTCTAGCTAACTCTTATATTTTAAATTAACCCATATTCCTTATCTATGCTTTGCCATGTGGCTTGGTACCTTTTCTCTATATGACATGTCCATCTTCCTACCCTCTGTATTTACAGTTAACCCTTTAGACTCTGTCCTTCTTTCTCCTAGCACTCTAAGTTTGGCTCTTCCACCTAGTCTTATTCTGTTCAGTTATTAGTCATTTGACTTCTTTATTAAATCAAACATAGTGACGTATATTTGCACAGTGAAAAGGAATATTCCACAACCAATTTTCTGCATCAGTTGATTTTCTCATTGCTGTAGAGAAATATTTGGCAACCAGCAACTTAAAGAACAAAGGGTATGTTTTTGGCATATGCTTTGAAGAGATACATTCTAATGTGGCAGGGAAGATCTGACAGCAAAAGCAGGGCTGGCTGGTCACATTGCCTGTCCCATCAAGAAACAGAAAATGAGCAGGAAATTGGACAGGACTATAACCTCAAGGTCAGTTCTCAATGGTCTCTTTCTTCCAACAAGCTCTATCTCGTAGAGGTTCTACAGCCTTTCCAAGCAGCATCACCAACTTGTGACCAAGTATCAAAGCATATAAGCCTATGAGGGACATTTCACATTCAAACTACAGCATATATGTTACCTACAAGAATCTATCCTTGACCAAGTTACTGATGGACACTTTCAATTCCATTACTTGAAAGGCACAGTCAGATGGGATGTCTGTGAGTTCGATACCAGCATGGCCTATATACTGAGCTTCAGATCAGCCACAGTGAGACTATGTCTCAAAAAAAATCTTAACTATGAGAACTATGACAAGTTATAGAGTTTGAAAAAGATATATTAGCATAATCCCCCAAAACAGACTGAATAGTATATTACTACCACAGAAATCCAGCTTAGAATTAAGAAAATTATTATTGATAAAGTACACAAAATAATGATAAAAGAGCCAATTTCTTTTTCTTCCTTATAATACCATAATAGTCTTCACATGTGTGTATTTTTAATTAATTTGTTTTTTTAATTTCATTTTATATTCCAAAAGAGACAATTTCTAAGACTATATAAAGTCACAAATGGAGTTGAAGAGATGGCTTAGCAGGTAAGAGCACATACTACTTTTGTAAAAGGCCTGAGTTTGGTTCTCAGGTTAGGCAGCTTACAACTACCTTTAATTGTAGCTCCAGAGGATCTGACACATCTGGCCTCTGTGGGCATCTGCATGAACTTGCATATATGTCAGGTAATGGGGTCCTTTGGGTGCCAACCCCTCAGATTCCTTCAAGGTCCAGTCAAGATGCTACAGCCAGTGAGGGAAACCTAAAACATCTGAGGTCAAAGGAATGAATTGGCTCACACACGTCTTCTTCTTAGCATGTCCTTTTATTGTTCCCTCTTTATTCTTCTGCTTCTATTCTAATTCTCTTTTCCTATCTCTAATTCCTTCTAGCTCTTCTCCCTCTATTCTCAAAACTCTTCTCCTTCATGAGCCTTGAAGTGATAAAAAGATTACAAGAGTTGTTTTTCATTGGTTAAGAGCACGTTCCTAGGGCAGGCAATACAGAATTGAGCCATTGCCATGGCAACACAAGGATCCAAGGTCAGTCCAAGTGTGTGTGGGGCACAGTGGGATAATCTTTGAGACATGGATCTTTTGTTAACAGATGAGCATGCAAGGAATTGGCATGTTTTCCTTAGTAGCATTGATTGGACATCTATAGCTGTGACCACGTACATAGCTGTAAGGTTTCAAATGTATGATCTATTTACAAAATGCCTTTAGTCTAGTTTGAACTTGCTTTAAGGTGAAAGTGAGTGAACTGTGTGCAGTAGTCTGAGCAAAAGAACAAGGCAGGCTTTTAAGAGCCCACATTCCTTGTGGGAAAAATAGATCCAGTTATAAAGCATGTCCCAGTATGTATTCTATATATCAAAATTATACAGCCAAATGAAAAGTCATCTTCCTGACCACCCACAGATATATGTGCCCAGTAGATGGAATATTTTCATGAGGTAAACACACAAACAGTGGAAAAACACCCAAAGCTATTTTTAGGGAAGAAATAAAGTTCTTAGGGGAGAAATGGAGTGACTCGTGAGAGAAATTACAGACAGGAGCAACTGGTTTCCACAACTATTAACTCCATGACTTTGCCAGATGGGGCTTCCTATCAGAGAATCACTCATCTGGTAGGTTGGCCTTTTGAGCACTAGTTAACACCTGCTGTATCTCTCATGGCCCCTGACACACATGCCCACATGGGTGTACACACACACACACACACACACACTCACACACACACTTACACATTTTTAAGAATCATAAATTTAAAACACCAAAAACTGGAGAGTCAAATTAAAAGAGTCTTTTAAATACTGGGGCAGGGGGAGATATGTAACTATACTTGGAGACTTCCAAACTACTTCTCAGTAAATGATAACTCAAGCAGGCAGAAAACTTATAAGTTGGCCTAAATAGCTAGATAAATAAACTGGATCTAATTGAAGATTATTGAATAGGCAATTCACAAACACCAGAAAACACAGTCTTCTCGAGTTACATGGAACTTTAACTAGATGAACCATACTCCAAGTGGTTAAAAATACTTCAGAAATGAGGAAAAAACAGAAATCATATAAAGCATGTTCTCCAAAAAAAGAAATTAAAGTGAAACTCAGTATTGCTGTGAAAATTTCCAAATATTCAGAAATCAAAAAACCTATTTCAAAATAACATGAGTAAAGGAAATTTATATAAAACACATAAACTAAGTAAAAATAAAAGCACTGACTTTCAAAATTGTTATGAAATATTCCTTTATTCTGTGTGAAGATATGTCACTGTAATTGGTTTAATAAAAAGCTAAATGGCTGGGTAGTGGTGGTGCACACCTTTAATCCCAGCACTCAGGAGGCAGAGGCCGGCAGATATTTGTGAATTCGAGGTTAGTCTGGTCTAAAAGAGCAAGTTCTAGGACAGGCACCAAAGCTACACAAAGAAACCTGTCTTGAAAAACCAAAAAAACTAAACTAAACTAAAATAAAATAAAAGGCTAAATGTCCAACAGCAGGAGGTATAGGCAGGAGTTCTGGACAGAGAGAGCTCTGGGAAGAAGAAAGGTGGAGTTGTGAAGAGACACAGAGGAAGCAGGAAAGCAGGATGGGCAGTACATAGATGTGGTAAATGAGCCTGGGGCAGCACATAGATAAATAGAAATGAGTTAAGTTATAAAAACCTAGCTAAAAACAAGCCTAAGCTAGTGACCAAGATTTCACAAATAATACTAAGTCTCTATGTCATGATTTGGGAGCTGTCTGGTGGGACGGAGAAAGACTAGCTACATATGGTGTCCAACGCCTGGACATGTATTTCAACATAAGATCTGAGAAAGCTTTTTTTTAAAAAAAAAAGTTCCAAATACACAAAGATGGAACAAAGCACTGTTTCCTAGTCCTAAAGTCTCATGAGGGCTGTGGTACAGAGTCATCCTGACCACTGCCTGCAGGATTGAGCTGCCAGGACACCATGAGCTAAGCTGCTTGGTAGTTTAAGGTTTTACTCATGCTGACAGAAAAGGTTACAAATACTTAATATAGCAGGTTCAAATGGAAAAATAACTTCTCAATGGGTTGCAGTGTGTTTGACAATGTGCTAAGAAAAAAGAGTATAGACAATTATAAAAATACTTAAAAAATAATAAAATCTTTAAAGAGAAAAAAGTAATAAAAAGAATTAGTCACATAAGGTAGGGAACTATTATAACCCAGGATGTTTTGATCTTGTATGGTGCCTTATTAATTTTGATTGTGGAAGGAAGTGCTGAATTAAACCATCCAATATACTTTAGGAATGTTTTAACTTTAAAATGGAAGTCAAAAAATTTATTACATTGGGGAAGAGGTTATGCTTTTGTTTCTATAGGAGATGAAAGGTTATAGATTTCTTCCAGGTTAAGAGAGATCAGATTTGACTAGGGGAGACCTCTGAAGTATCTTGGCTACAGACATGTGGGAGGAACAAAGAAAGACTACAGGGCAGGTAATGCATAAGCTGATCCCTCTGGATGGGAACAGCTTAGAGATGAGATGAGACATGATAAATCATGTTGGCTACAGAATTCTCAGGACTTATTATTACATGCCATCCTTTCATATGGCATACCTAAAGATTTGTATTACAGTTTGGTTAAACAGTCCAGATAGACTTCTAAAGTTAACAGTTTGCTTTTTACCTGCTCAAACATAGAGCAAAAAATCACCTTTAACTGATTTGTGCACACTGCATGTTCCACTTATTTCAGTGAAGATATATATGTAACCTTTAAAAAATTTTGTGTTTTCAGAGCAAGGGGATTAGACATCAATGAAAACAGGTGACCCAGGTGATTCAGCCTCTCAAAGTGCCTCTGTGCAATTTCCTCAGAGATCTACATCCAGAGCAGCTTCAAGGCTGCTGACTCCATAGACTACTCTAGCCAGGACTACAGATAAGTCTGGCACCTTCCCATTGCACCAAGACTAGACAACAAATATTATGGCTAGTTTTTCTAGGATTTGACTATTATTCCAATTTTTCATGGTTCCCCCAAAATATCATCACCCCCAGATGACAGTAAGCAGTCTAGCAAACATATGTCAACATTTTTAAGAGGTAGGGTGGGTGGTTTTTGGTCATTCCATGGGTTATGGATGTTTGTCATCATTTTGGGGGGTTGGTTTCATGGTCAGAAAAAAAGCTAAACAACAGATATTAGATTCAGGATCTCTTTCTGAAGGGAAAAGAGTAGATATAGCATAGCCATGTTGGAATAAAAAGGTGGTTTGTTGAATCTACTTTTGAAAAACTCAAACATTTTACATTGGTATGGAATTTTGCATTTTGATACAAATTTAAGGATATATATCCATATAAGGTATCTATGCAGCTTGTTTTAAAAATATTATAAAGTTCTAGTCATTGAAAGCTATTTAGGATAATAAAAATACATGTTAATAGCTGGTCATCTATAACAATCAAACTTACAGTCGTGTTTTCAAGGTCATACAGAGATATATTTTAGATAGATGGGTGATCTCCAAATACTTCAAAGACCTACAGAATATAGCATTTAAAATGTTATAATAACATAAGGCTTTTCATGACAGTGAGACACATCTGCTCCTGGCAGTATCAATTTACTTCAAAAAAGGATGATGATCATTGAAGAACCTCTATATGGAGTTTGCTTTCTTTGTAGCAAAAGCTAGTTATTTGAACAAGAAACTGCCCTTGCCTCAACTATTGATGATATGCCATACAAACTGGATAAGCAGGACACAGAAAGGCAACTACCAAACTCTGCCAAGAAAGGGTATGACAGCCTTTCAAAACTTTCCTATTTCACAGAAAAAACTGTCAAATATTCTAGGCCTGTACACTGAAGATGACCGCCCTAACATAACAGAGCAACCTTGGGTGACTGTCCAGGCATCCAGATGTTTCTGTCATTTGTTAGTTTTGGAAGTTGCTTTCTTTATACTTCCTGTTTACTCGGGTAATATTATATCCTTCTGGGTTCTCTGATGGAGTTGAAGATGAGATGGCTATGTTATAGTTTTCTTTGTTACAAAATTTAAAAAACTCACAAAAGGTATAAAATGTGTAAGGGTAAGAGCCATAAAAGCTTAAATTGTTTATCTAAGAAAATGGTTTGAGATTTAAAAAGATAGTTTTAAGGTGGTAATTAAAAATGGTTTAAGAATAAAATTTTGACTAAGATAGAATAGATAATGGAGCATTTTTCTCTAAATTTGCCAAATACAAAAAGACTGGACATTGTGAATGTAATTCTTACCAGATAATTGATCTTATTGTATCTAATTTTAATTTGTTAGCGTTAAGAACCTTTCCTTTTTATTTAGACAAAATGAGGGAAATGTTGTGCAAAGTATCTTTACACTGTGTGAAGATGTGTTATTGTTATTGGTTTAATAAAATGCTAAATGGACAATATCTAGACAGGAGGTATAAATAGAAATTCTGGACAGAGAGCTCTGGGGAAAAGAAAGGCAGAGTCATGAGGAGACACAAAGGAATCAGGAAAGCAGGATGGACAGTACATAAAGAGTTAACCAAGCCTAGAGCAGCACATAGACAAATAGAAATGGGTTAATTTAAGTTATAAGAGCTAGCTAAAAAAAAAAGCCTACGCTATCAGTCAAGTTTTCATAATTAATGATAAGTCTCTGTGTCGTCATTTGGGAACTAGTTGGTGAGACAGAGAAAGACTCGCTACACACAATATTCACAGGGTGCACAGATAATAGTAATTGGAAGGTTACTTGTAGCTTTATATTTGCATATTGTAAAAAAATAAGTCTAAAATGAATAAACTTCTACTTTAGGAAACAATGGAGAAATAACAGTCATTTAAGACAAAGGCAAAGAGAGAAGCAATGACAAAACACAGGCCAGTGAGAAGGCTCAGTAGGAAAGGCATCTGCCACCAGCCTTACAATCTAAATTTAATTCCCAGGACACACAAAAACATGTAACAAAAAGTATAAATAAGAAAAATATAAAAACAGAGCAAAAACCAATCAAGTTGAAAACAGAAAAGTGACAGAAGAAACAGTTAAACCCAAGAGCTGCTTTTTTGAAAATGTCAATAAAGACTTTTATAAACTTCTAGCCATACAAAAAGACAAAAATAAAGAAGACAAAATTAGTATTTGAAAAGAGTCACCACTACTGACAATTTTAGTAAAATGCTAATAAACTAATACTATTAACAATCAATCCCATGCCCCAAAAGTTTATAATTTATTCAAAATCGAACCAGTTCCTAGAAAGACATGAATTATTCATACTAAAGTTAACTTAAAAATTGGATAATCTGAATATCTTTAAATCTATTTAAGGAATTACATTTAAAATTTTGTTTTTAAAAGTACCAAAATAGTTTCACCAGTGAATTATACCAAACATTTAAAGAAGGATATGCCATGCCTCGCAATATCTTTAACATTCAATGAAACAAATAGATACAGGCACCACACAAAAGGAAAATTACAGACTGTCATGAACATTTTTGGCAAGCTGATGGTTTCTCAAAATATTCAAGATCATGTGAATATACAGAGCAGAAAGAATTTTGTAGACACAACATGATAAAGGCATTGAACTGAGTAGATTGCTCTGGATGATGTGGCAGGCCCAATGTAATCATAAGGCTCCTCATTTTATTTTATTTTTATATTTTGCTTTCATTGAAAATAGTTTTTTTTCTTATGTAATATATTGGGATTACAGTTTCCCCTCCCTCTACTCCTCTCAGCTCCCCCACACACTGTTCCTCTCCCATTCAAATTCATTCCCTTTCTCTCTCTCTCATTAGAAAACAAAAAGACTTCTAAGAAATAATAATAAAATATACTATATTGATATAAAACAACAGAAACACATTGGATAAAACAAACAAACAAAAGGAATATGCCTAAGGAAGACACAAGAATCAAAGATCCACTCCTTTGAACACTCAGAGTTCCATAAAAACACTAAACTTGAAGCCATAATAAATATGCAAAGAACCTGTGCAGACCTATACAGCCTGTTCATGTTACTTCAGTGTCTGTGAGTTCATATGAGCTTTTATTGTGCTGAATTAGAGAGCTTTGGTTTTTTGCTTGTTTTCTCCTCTGGCTCTTACACTCTTTCTGCCTCCTCTTCTATAGAGTTCTCTGAGCCCTGCGGAGAGGGATTTGATGGAAACATCCCATTTAGTGGAGTATTCCAGGGTCTTTTGTGGGATATTTTTACACTGTATGAAAATGTATTGCTATGACTGATGCAATAAAAAGCTGAATGGCCAATAGCTAGGCAGGAGGTATAGGTGGGACTTCAAGGCAGAAAGAGAACTCTGGGAAGAAGGCAGAATCACCAGCCAGACACAGAGGAAGCAGCATGAGCAGTACAGAGAGATGAGGTAGCAAGGCATGTCACAGAATGTACATTAAAATAAGTAGGTTGATTTAAGTTATAAGAGCTGTTGGCACAAGCCTAAGCCAAGGCTGAGCTTTCATAATTAATAGTATGTCCCCATGTTATTATTTGGGAGCTGTTGGGTGGGTGGATAAAGAATAGTTACAAAGGTCTCTCACTCTCTACACAATATCTGGCTGTGGGTCTCTGAATTTATTCCCATCTGGTGCAGTAGGAAACTTCTCTGATGATGACTGGGCAAGGCACTGATCTATGACTATAGCAGAATGTCATTAGGAGGCATTTTACTGGTCTGCCTGAGAAATCCTAAGCACCTCCCACTAAATACCTCTGAAGATTGACTGTTGAGAATCTTCCAATTTTACAGATCTATTACTGGGCTTAGAAACTTAACTTAGTTAAAGCTGGGCCAGGACTATTTTTTATACCCCATTGGAACATCAACAGTGAATTGCCCAGAACTGAAGCCTAAACCCTATACTTCTGGTCTACAGTCTGGCAAGTCTTGGTTATGGGAAACAGAAATGAAAACGCCTAATCAATAAAGAGAAGAAAAGATGTTCTTACCAAGAAACACTACCAATGATCTAACTCCAAATACCTAGGTCCCATCACTAAACCACAACAGGTCTCTGTGAACAATTTGTTCTCCCATAGCAATGATTGCCCCCAAAAGTGGCTTAGATGATGCACAAAACATTTTTAAAAGAATTATAATAAAGATGATCAAAGAACTCAAAGAAGATGCAAATAAATTCCAACATGAAAACTGTGACAAAACTAAGAACTGAATGAAACAATGAAAACAATTCAATATATAAAAATAGAATTTTAATAGAGAGATAAAATATCTAAAGAAAAACCAAAATGAAAGAAAATGTGGTAAAAAAATTCAGAAATTCAAACAAAAAATTAGAAGAAAGCCTCATCAATAAATTGAAGCATGATCATCATATCTGGAAGACAAGGTAGGGGAACAGACCAGTCAAAGAAAACATCAAATTAAAAAAAGGATGTGCAGGGACTCTGGGACTCTGTATAAAGGCCATCATGGCAGCAAAGTCAAGGCAGCAGGAGCTTGAAGCAGATGGTCATGTTACATCCCCAGTCGGAAGACTTTACTAGTGCTCAGCTTGCTCTCTCCATTCAGACAATTCAGAATCTCCTGTGACAGATGGGTGCTGTTCACACTGGGTAGCTTTTCCCACCTCAATTAAAATAATCAAGATAACTCCCGTGTGAATATATGTCGCTGTGGCTGGTTTAATAAAATAGCTGAATGGGAGAAAGTTAGATTGGAGAGCCAAACTGAGGATTATGGGAAGAATAAGGACAGAGTCAGAAATATCTATCAAATGCAGAGAGAAGCAAGATAGACCTGTGGTACTGAAAAAAGATACCAAGGGACATGTCAAAGCACAAAAAAGAAATATGGGTTAACATAAATCTAAGAGTTATCAAGTAATAAGCCTTAGTTATTGGCCAAGAATTTGCAATTAATATTAATTCTCTCTCAGTTATTTGAGAGCAGGCAGATGAGAAAGAGAAGTCCACCTACTTCCACCCATAAACATGTTCTTATCTAGATAATGTAAACATATCTTATCTAGATAATCCCTCATTGAAAAAAATCCCTTATTTCCAAACCCAGATCCAGAAACAAACAGACATGAAATGTCCTCTCTCATCTGAAGTTCCTAGTTCTAAATCTTCAGATATGAGTATATAATGCAGGAGTAGCTGCAGAAACCAGGAAAGTAAAAAGTGACCATGGGTGGTGAGAAGCAATAGAGAGGAAGATATCAGGGTTCTGCCTGTGTACCTAAAAATGGTGCTATGGGCATGTCTCTCAGAGGCAGCAAACAGCTCCACCATGCTGGACTGGGTGGGGCAAGCAGAAAATGCAGTATTTCCCCTAGTAATGCAGCCTCTTATATTCATAAGAAGGACTTAGCATTTTACCAAGTGCTCCTGGACAGTAAAGAATTACAGATACACAATAGGACAAATTCAGACATAAAAGACCTCTAAATGGGTCACAATGTTAGATAAATATACACAGACTTGGAAGAGAGAAGAAAACAATATAGACAGTTATAAACAAAGAAGATTGTTTAAAAACCGTCTTTAAAGATACAGATTACAGACAGTCATAGATTAAAGGAGTAAAGATAATAAAATAAATATTAAAAAGTAATAGAGTAAAAACAAGCCACAATAAAGAGGACTATACACAGAGAGTCTGGATTATGTGTATTATTGTATCTTTTTTGAATTTTTTTTTACTGTGAAGGAGCTAAATACAGAGAGACATTTCATTGTACAGGCTACTAAGCTAAACCAACATAAAGGTATCTTGACTTTAAAATTTGAGTCTAAGGATATGTTGCTTTGGAAAAGAGGTTTTCCTTTTGCTTCCACAGAGGATGAGAACTTGTGGATTGCTTCCAGACTAATATGGTTTGATGCACCAAGACATCTTGAAAGGCTGCTGTGAACACCCCCAAAAATAGTTTGCCCAATAAACAGCAAGAAACTGTTTGGAAAAGAACTATGCCCATTTTCCCAAATATTGTTTATAAATGTTCTTTTACATTTAAAGGGGGATATGCTATAGAGATTTGCATTGGTATGAATCTTGGTTTATTGATATAAACTTAAGGTCAGTTTTGTTATATGTACATTTCTGTTCTTGATTAAGGTATAGTGTTTGTGCAGCTCATTTAAAAAATATAATGTATAATTAAGAAATACCACTTAATAGGTAATCATCTATAATAGTCAAGCTTGTAGTCATGTTAGATTTTCTAGACGTACAGAGATATATTTCAGATAGATAGGTATTCTTCAAACCTTTCAAAGACTACAGAATATGGCATTTAAAATGTTTTAAGAAATTAGGACTTTTTCATGACAGAGACACATCTGCTCCTGGCAGCACCAGTTACTTCAAGAGAAGATGGGCATTGAAGAGGCTCCTTATGGAGTTTGCTAATCGTTTGCGCAAGAAACTGCTCTTGCCTGGACTACTTAACTGGACATGCAGGACCAACAGAGAAATGACTACTGAACTTGCCTAAAGGTGAGATGATCCTTCAGGATTTCTGCCTCATGAAAGAGTCTGCTAGACATTACTGCAGGACTTAGAAGAAAGTGTCTGACAAACTACCAATATAGATAGAACCGTTTTTGAAATTTTCTGCTTCATGGAAAAGTCTGTTGGATATTATGGGCCTGAAGGTTGAAAATGGATGCCCCCATGATACAGAAGAACTGTGAGTGACTGTCCAGGAAGTGAGATATCTCTGTCAATTCTGGAGTTTTGGAAGTTGTTTATAATGCACTTCCTGTTTACTTAGGCAATATTATATCCATCTGGAATCTTTGATGGACTTGAAGAATAGATAGTAATAATATAGTTTTCCTTAGTTATGATAAGAGATAAAGTAGATATAATATTGTAACTGTAATTCTTGATTGATACCTGTTTTGTTATATGTAATTTTACTATGTTAAAGTTAAAATCTTCCTTTTTGTTTAAACAGAAAAGGGGAGGTGATGTGGGATTTCCTTCTGCATGCTGTGATTACCATTGGTTAATAGAGGAACTTCTTTGGGCCTATAGCAGAGCTATAGGGAAACAGAGCTAGGTGGGGAAAACTAAACTGAATGCTGGAAAAAAAGAAGGGCAGAGTCAGAGAGAAGCCATGTAGCCCCACTGGAGACAGATGCTGGAACTTTAGCCAGTAAACCACAGCCATGTGGCGATACACAGGTTAATAGAAATGGCTTAAATTAATATATAAGAGTTAGTCAATAAAAAGCTAGAACTAATGGGCCAAGCAGTAATTTAATTAATATAGTTTTCATGTGGTTATTTTGGGTTTGAGCAGTTGAAGGAGGAAACAAGCAGCCTCCTCCAACATACAGCTGCCACTTCACTAAACCAGCATAATTCACAACTACATTATATTTATATTCATATCCACAGATAAGATATATAGGTTTTAGCCCTCATCAAAGAAATGGCTTCTTTAAACAGATATGGAACAGAACAGAAAACTGCAACCAATCAAAATGACTATGTGGCTCCCAGATCCAACTGATACACAACTCCTGTATCTAAAGCTGAGAGATCCTACCTGAGGAAGAGGCAGAAAGATTGTTAAAGCCAGAGGAACAGGAGTTTGCTATAGGATTTTGTCTCCTAGAAATATCAGAGAAGGTTATCTCATGGAATCTTATCAACATAACCACCTAAACAAGACCTGAACAAGAACTTCACTAGTAAACATGCTAACATGGAGGAGGAAATCTTATGGGGCCTCAACCCTAGATGAGAAACTATAGTCAATTAAGGAATGTTGAGAGTGGGAAAAATAATCTTCCCCCAAATTAGTTATCCAAAATCAAATGCTCAGCCCTGAAATTATACATATATAGGCAAATTATAGATTTAGTAGATTTTATTATATTGGGGAATGTATGTATGTATGTATGCATGCATGTATGCATGTATGTATGTCTTGGGATAATACCAAATTAATAAATTGTTATATATCATTGCCTAATATCTCTCTACTATATTTTTTCTTTTAAATTCCAAAGAACTTTCTATTAAAGACAATGAATTTGTCTTAAAATCAGAATCTGTTCAGATATTTTGTCTATATCTATACTTTCAATGTCTATTCATTACATGAAATACAATTCTTATTAAGAAACATGTGAGTGAATTTATTGTTTATTAAGTTTAATGAGATAACTTTATTTCAATGTAAAATTTATATCATTTATGTTTAGTACAATGCCCAATATGTTTGATCACATATTCCCATTTTACTCAAAACTTACTATTTTACTTTGTTATTGCCTTTTCTAACTTTTCTGGTTTTGATGATATGATTCAATGATTACCTATTATCTTCCTCCTTCTAATTGTAGAAATTTCAATATTGGTTTTGTTTCTAAATACTGAACACTTCTTGCTACATAAGAAGAAAAATAACAGAGCCCAGTGGCCTCACTGTGAAGGAGAGGCAGAAGTCCAAGCACAAATGTCCAGTAAATAGAATTTGCAGAGAAGAGTACAAAACTAAGAATTGCATAGAAATGAACTCTGGGCACCAACAGTGGGGTGTTATTTAATCTTTGGTTGAATATTAATATGTATGTGTGGTGGGTGAAACTCCACAAAGCCATGGAAACAATCTGAAAATGTCTAAATAAAATAACTTAGAGAACTCACATAGGCTACAAATGTTTCAAGCTTCCACTAGTCAAGGAAGACAGACAACTTAAAACACAAAGCTCTGGACAATGTATTCAGGAGAACGTTGGATTAATAAAGGCTTAATAAAGCACCAAGTCCAACATTCTTTAAAGCAGCATGATTGACACTTTGAGATGGTAGTTCTTTGTTATGAATAGCTGTGCTGTGGTTTGAAGAATGCTTAGTGACAATTATAAGATACACAATGGCATTCCCATCCTAGGTCTTGAGATGCCACTATATCTGGGATATTAGATATAACAACCACCAACCAGGTTACACAAAGAAGAAATAAAATTCATGCAGGAAAGAAAACAACAGAAGAAGCAAACCAAGTAATGACAAAATGTTAGATAGGCAGACAACAGTGTTAAGGCTTTAGGGCAATAGTGGCACAAACTTTAAATCCCAGCACTCAGGAGACAGAGACTGGTGTATTTCTACACACACACACACACACACACACCATGCACACAAATACACATACAATAGCAATATTCTGTTTAAAGCATAGAGATCAAAAGATGAACATATGGAGATATTGAGGTAAATATAAAACTGAAAATATTCAAATGGAATCTTACATGAATACAAGACACAGTGTATGAAATGCAAAAATATACTGCTTAAGATGAATCGTGATAGCAATACAAAAAGAAGGATCTGTGAACTTGAAGATATACTAATCAAAGCTCTCCAAAGTGAGGAACAGGGAAAGTGAACAAAGCTTCAGACACCTACAAAACAATATCAAGTAGTCCAACATATGTGCACTGTGCAATTGGAGTCCCACAAAGGATGGAAGAGGGGAAAATATTGGAAGAAATGTGGCTGAAGTTTCCCGGATTTGGTGAAAATGGTAAGTCCACAGATCCTAGAGCATCAATGAACCCAAAACAAATATAGAGAAAACCATATTAAGGAGTATACAGTAAATGTTTAGACTTCAGTGATCTTAAAAAGAAAATAACCCTAGGAATCCAGAAAGAATATGCATATACAGGGACACGGGTAAGAATAGCAGCAGTTTTCTCACCCAGAGCTGCACAAGCCAAGAGACAATGTGAAAAATAGAAAAATGTATGTATGTATGTATGTATGTATGTATAATATTATGTATATTACACACACATATATATGCTCTGCTCAACTACACCTGGTAAAGATATTTTTTCATAAATGAAGTGGTAATAAAGATTTTTCTCAGGAGCCTCTGAATTAATTCATTGGCTGAGTACAAATACTAGAGTAAGTATTAGAGAAAACCTTCAGGCACAGGGAAAATAATACCAAATGCATATCTGTAGTTACACAAAACAATGAACTTCACTGAAAAACTGCCAACATCTAGAGTATGACTGGCATATAGAACACTGAATAACTGTTTAGTTGGTGAAATATTGTATTTTTTTCTGGCACTGATGATAGGATCCAGAGCATGTCATATACTATATCCATCCACTGAGCCACATCGCCAATCCAATGAATTTCTTTCCAACATTTAAGAACCTTTTAAATTGAACCTATAGACCTTAAAATCCATAAAAGAAAAAATGAGAGGCATATTTTAATACATAAATTTTAATGCTTATTATTATTGCAAAGCAAGTCAATTCATAGAAATTAGAGGGAAATGTGGTATATAGTTGGCAATCATACTTATACATAGAAGTTTATCAAAACACACAAAAAATTAATATTAAATTTAAAGACAGCACAATGGAGTGATGACTCAGTGGTTATGAACACTGGCTGCCCTTCCAGAGGACCTGGGTTCAGTTCCCAGCACCCACATGGAGGCTCACAACCTCCTCTAACTCCAGGTCTGGGGGTTCTGATGCCCTCTTCTGGTTACTTCAGGCATGAAATGTAAGTGAGCCATGGACACAATCTGGCAAAACACCCATAATAAAATAAAATAATTTTTAGAAACGCAAGAAATGGTGGGGTTTTTTTCAGTAAAAACACAGGCCAGAGTTTAAATAATAAATGAATGAATGTCAAGGTCAAGTAACTATAAACATTTATGCTCAAGTTTTTGATATAGAGAAATTGAAAATTAAATTCACTAAGTGTTTCTCATAGAGAGCTGAGCACCAAGGACTCTGGAGGATGAAAAATGAAAGACCAACTAGAAAAGTCTTTTAAAAATTAACAAATAGGCTAGGATGGCGCATGCCTCTTTAATCCCAGCACTCAGGAGGCAGAGGCAGGTGAATCTCTCTGAGTTCCAGGACAACCTAGTCTATGTAGTTCCAGGCCAGCCACAGTTACATGGGGACAACCTGTCACAATCAATCAATAAAATGCACTGTGAGGGGAAGAAAGGTATTTGTTACCAGATGTGGACTGCACTGGAAATTGCACCCAGGAGCACAGACAAAAGGATCAAGAATTAGAGCCCAACTTAGGCTCTCTGACAAGATCCTATCTCAAGAAAACAAAAGGCATCCAGAAGTGAAAAGTTATGAATTCTTTAAAAACAACCGATGTATGTGCGTTTCTGGACGCACTAAGACTGAAACTTAAATGATTTAGCCTCACCACAGTATTTTGTAAAATATTTCCAGACATTCCATTTTATTTAAAATGCTAAGTACAAAATAAACATTTTGAGCTATTAAGTGTACCAAAAACAAAAAAAAGAAAAAGAAACACAAGAAGAACAATTTTTTTTCCAGATTGTGACATTTCAGTATGGTTTCTGGCAATGTTTCAATACTTAGTGACCAATCCAATGCCAATAATGAAATATTTTAATTAGACTAAAGACTGAGAACAAAGATATCATAAATGAGCAACTGTTAGAAAGGTTAAAAATAGGCAAGGCGATGTCGGCCCACGCCTCTAGAGCAGGCCCAGTGCCTCCAGCACTCAGGAGGCAGAGAAAGAGGCAGAGGCAGGCTATCTCTGTAATTTCGAGGCCAGCCTGGTCTACAGAGTGAGCTCCAGTACAACCAGAGACACACAGAGAAACCATGTCGCACAAATAAAGGAAGGAGCCCGGTGGTGGCGCACGCCTTTAATCCCAGCAGAGGCAGAGGCAGGCCGATCTCTGTGATTTAGAAGCCAGCATGGTCTACAAGAGCTAGTTCCAGGACAGAATCCAAAGCTACAGAGACACCCTGTCTCGAAAAGCCAAAAAAAAAAAAAAAGAAGAAAAGGAAGGAAGATAAGTGAAATTAATGCTTTATGTAATGAACTTACCTCTTTCAAATTTTCTACCTGCCTTTCTCTCTGGCATGTCTCCTCTGCAGAGCCTAGCACAGGAGGGAGACTGGGGCTGAAGGCCATGAGGTCGGTCTTGGGCGGACCCTCTCCAGAGCACACCCTCTGCCTCCTCTGCTGTGAGTATGACCAGGTCCCCACGGCGCTGGAGCACACCAGCACGCGCTTGCCCGGAGCACAGGCTCCATCTGTGGGCGTCGCTGAGCAGCGCAGCGCGGTGTACAGCAGCAGCGTGAGCACCATCAGGCTGGACACCGCGCAAATGGCGATGATCAGGTATACATTGACTGTCACTAGCGATGCCTCAGAAGATGCAGTGCTCTCGGAAGCGAGGGAAGAGATTTTGGGTGCCTGACCATTCTCCACCAGAGACACCAGCACCGTGGCCGTAGCGGTCAACGCGGGTTCACCATGATCTTTAACCAACACCAACAGACGCTGGCGCTGAACATCTGCTTCGTCCAGGGAGCGCGTTGTGCTGATTTCGCCAGTGTACAGACCCACGCGAAACGGGCTGCGCATGCCCCCTGCCGCCGACTGGAGCTCATAAGACAGCCATGCATTGTAACCAGAGTCCGCATCTACAGCGCGCACCTTCGCTACTACGTGCCCTGAACCCACTGATCTAGGCACAAGCTGGCTCACTGACCCGCCGTCTCCGACAGCTCCGTGAGGCAGCAGCGTGGGCGCATTGTCGTTCTCGTCCAGCACAAACACCTGCAGAGTCACATTGCTGCCCAGGGAAGGCACACCAGCATCCCGCGCGCTCACCTGGAACTGCAGCAGCTCCAGCTCCTCATGGTCCAGGGGCTGCAGCGCGAACACCTTGCCGCTCTCCGCGTGCACAGACACGAAGCTCGACAGCGAGCGCTCGCCCACCCTCCTCTCCACCAGCGAGTAGGACACCAGCGCGTTCTCCTGCGCATCTGCGTCCATGGCCGACACCGTGAAGATGTGCGCACCAGGCGGGTTGTTCTCCTTCACGAACACCGTATATTCGGGCTGCGCGAACATGGGCGCGTTGTCATTCACGTCAGCCACCTCCACGGACACGCTGGCGGTGGCCCACAGTGAGGGTGAGCCCCCGTCGCGAGCTGTCACCACTAACTTATAGTCAGGTGTGGTCTCTCTGTCCAGGGCGCTGTCCAGCACGAGCGAATAGTAATTCCTGAAAGTGGACACCAACTTGAAGGGGACATGAGGGGTCAGGAAGCAGGTCACCTGCCCATTGTCACCAGAGTCACGGTCGGATACACTGACCAGAGCTATGACAGTGCTCGGCTGGGCATCTTCTCTGACTGGGAGTGACAGGGAAGTAATCGTGACCTCTGGTGCATTATCATTTACATCTAGTACTTCCACCAGAAGGGTACAATGGCCTGTCATTGGGATATTCCCCTTGTCCACTGCCTCCACGGGTATCTCATATAATTTATTTTCTTCATAATCTAGTTGGTCTTTCGTTCTAACTTCTCCGCTGCTGGGATCTATATAAAATGCATACCCCACCGCAGGGGATACAGGCCGCCTGAAGGAATAAATTATATCTCCATTTGTTCCCTCGTCGGGATCTGTGGCATTTAAGTTAATCACTAGTGTTCCGTTACGTGCATTCTCTAACACTCTAACTTTATAAATGAACCGATCAAATTCTGGAGTATTGTCATTCACATCGAGGACAGTGATCAGCAGCTGAACTGTGCCAGTCATTTCCGGTTTGCCTCCGTCACTAGCTGTTAGTAGTAATCTATGCTCCTTAATTTCTTCTCGGTCTAATGATTTCTTTAACACAAGTGATAATGAAGAAGTTCGCTCACGATTGTTTTGAGTGTCCAAAGCGAAATAATCACTGGGATCCAATCGGTAGGTCAAGGCGGAATTGACTCCGATATCTGCATCCGATGCGCCATCTAGTGGAAATCGAGTTTCTGGAGGTCTTGATTCTGCAACCACGATGCTTTTGTTGGTTTCGGGGAACACAGGCGGGTTGTCGTTAATGTCTCTCACCTCCACCTCCACGTGGAAAACCTGCAGCGGCCGGTCCACGATCACCTCCAGGTGGATGCTACACTCCGCGCTCCGCCCGCACAGCGCCTCCCGGTCGATCCGAGAATTCACAAACAAAATGCCATTCTGCAGATTTACCTCCAGAAGGTCCCCGCGGTCCTTAGACGCCACCCTGAACAGGCGGGGCACCAGCTCCGCCAGCTCCAGCCCCAGGTCCTGAGCGATGCGGCCCACGAAGGTTCCGTGTTTGGCCTCTTCCGGAACCGAGTAGCGCAGCTGGCTGTTCCCGGCCTCCCAGGTTGCGAGAAGTAGCCAGAGCAGGAGGCATCGGGATCCTGGATTTTTTTGCCAGGATAACAACATGGTACACGCAAAAAGATTCAGTGAAAGCTACGGTATACAGAATACCTTACCTAAAACTGCCTCTCAAAAACTGGTTTGACGACGTCCTAGTACTGAAGAATTCACAACGAGTTCTCTGAAGGAAGTGACTGTCTTTGCCAAAAGTTTTCAGTGAAGAGCGACATCATGAGGCGTGAATGTGTAAGTGCAGCGATCACGGGGGCTTCCTATTTTCCATTGATAGAAGCCTTGACTTCCTTGCACTTTCTGAATTTTCCATTGCAAGTATGTATTTAGGAGTTAAATATTTGTCCTTCCAGGAACAGTAAATGATTTCCTCTATTAGCATCAGGGGCAATTAACATGTGGTATATGTTTTGCAATGTCCCACAAACTTAAACGTGTGTGCGGGAAATTTTAAATCAGTGAACCTTATAATTTGGGTTTGGTCTCTAGTTCTCGCGGTCATGCAAGTTTTGTTGGCAGTTTTATTTCCCTCTAACCATTTTAAGATCTTCTCCCATCAACAGTCATTAATTCCAAATGGAAACATAACAATCACATAAAACACATGGGCAGCTACATACCAGATTTCAAACAATGCACCGTGTTCAGGAGGTCCAAGAGTGGGGGAAAAAAAACATAAAAAAAATGTTTGTGCTTTAAAGGATGCATCTACGTGTAGTATGTTTGTGTGTGCATACATACACAACAATCTATCTAAAACAATGTATTGCTGTTTTCAGATCACCGTGTAGAGAACATACCAAGAACTAACATCTTATTATTTAGTATAATTTAAGCTACTACCAATGGGCTAGACCTTTTTCTCCAACCATGTCTTAATTCCATCAGCAGTAGAAGAAACCCTGGTATTATTTAACTTTGATTTTTCCAAGTAGGTGACAGTAGCTAGACGATGATGCTAACACAGTGTTAGCAAAAGAATATCACTGTTATCTGTTAGTATAGCTACAGAGCTGTAGTAATATGTTGTTTGTGCTTTAACAAATAAAGCTTGCCTGAAGATCATAGTGCAGCGCTAAGTCACCAGACACAGCCAGTGGTGGTTCATACCTTTAATTCCAGGACCCAGGAGACAAAGGCAGAGGGATCCCTGTTAGTTCAAGGGACCCCGGGATACAAGAGGTTGAATTTGTTCAAAAGAGAAACAGAGATGTCTCCACCTCCCTAGTGCTGGGGGGATTAAAGGAGTGATATGGTTGGACAGAGAGAGGAATATAAGGCGGGAGGAGACGGGAGCCCATTGCAGTCTGAGCAACAGTCTGAGGGTGCAGTCAGAGGACAAGATTGCCTATTGTTCTGAGCATTGATAGAGGTAAGAGGTCTAGTGGTTTGGCCTGGAACTTTATGACTCTGCTTCTCTGATCCTTCAGATTCCCCCCCCCACACACACACCAATAGCTGACTCCAAGTTTTTATTATTAAGAACAATTAAAATTAACACTACACCAAGTCAAAGTTCCAGTCCAAATGGTACAATGAAAGATATATTTTATATGATATAAATGTAGGGACTTGAGAGATAGCTCAGCAGTTAAGAGCACTTATTGCTCTCCTAGAGGTCCTGAGTTGAATTCCTGGCAACATGTTGGCTTACAACCACCTATAATGGGATATGATGCCCTCTTCTGGTGTGCAGGCATACAGAAAAACAGAGCACTCTTATACATAAAATACAAAAACAAAAAACCTTAAAATAAATGCAAATTATATGACTCCAATTTTATATTATGAAATTATAAATTATATAGCCAAGTATTACTTTGCCTGGTCTGTGAATAATTCTATAGTGAATGACCATTGGATTCATTTCTATACCTCCACTCACCTCTGAAATCCATGTGGAGCATTTTATTCTCCTGCCCACACAACCCTCTTCTGTTCCATTATTTCTACTACACGCTCCTCCTGATTCATGCCTAAAAGTTCTACACATAACACATCACCTACCTCTTCACATAATTCAACCATTCACGGTATGCCTTGTAGACACCCTAGAATCAATCTTCTGTTTATCTCACTTCTCAAACATTCTCTTCAGTTTCCAACACAGTTAACTATTTATTCTTCCTATTGATCTTCAATATAAAGCTGTTTATTATCTATGGTGACTCTAGACATTGGGCATTCCCCTTTACCTAATTGGACACTCAAATGTTCTCCTCTTGCCTACAGATTATTTTTTTCATATTTTCTTTTGTTTCTCAATTTCTCAACTTCATTCCTACCATGTGACATGATGCTTTTTCTGTTAAGATAAATCATCAAGCATGACATCAAGGACTTTCTTCCTATAGCAACATTTATTTATAATATCTATTCATTTATCAGTTTATTTATTTTATTTAATGTGTATATTTTGTCTTCAGATAGGCATGTGCACATGAGCATGCCTGGTGTCCATGGAGGCCAGAAGAGGACATTAAGCTCCCTAGGTGATTGTCAGTTACTATGGATGCTCTCTGAGCGTAGTAAGTGCTCTTAACCACCCTGCCATCTGCCCCTAAAATGTAGGCTAACCCTATGCTCTGACAACAAAATTTTTTATTTTCCTCTCTTAGTCTTATTATCTCCATCTTCTTTTCCATACTGCTTGCCTTATCTCTAATGTCTCCTTCCATTGTTCCTTCTTCACACAGCCACAATGCTCAAACACCTCTAACTTGTAGAAAAATATTCTATCCCTCTTCTTTTCTTCACTTCTAACTCCTAACATTTATTTGATATATCACACTCTGAGTTTCAACCTTGGTTACCTTGCAAAGATGAGCTGAAGTCCTGGGTGAGCATTCTAGACAAGAGCACAGCCATGTCTACAGGTCTCACAGCTAAGGGAATGGCATGCCTCCTCCTGCCTGAGACTAGGATGTTTGCTGAAGCAGGATGCTTGTGTAACAGTTGCTCTTTTTACTAAGACAGCAGCCATGAAAAAGGCTCCACCCACAATTTCCTTGTCCAGAAGACTACATGTTCATCACCCAACATGAGATTCCCTAATAAGATTACCTGGTCACTCCATTCTTTTCTCAGGATATAATAAAAGTGCTGAGTATTGGGGAGGTGGCTGCCATATTTCCATCCAAGCATACAGCCCACCTGACCCCATTTTGGCTTCTACTTTGTGTCTGTTTTTCTTAATCTCACATTGCCCCCAGTGAGATTTCCAGGACCCAGCCTTGATGGCAGAGGCATTACCTACTTTCCATCTTTCTAAGACTACCATAGAAGATTGAATTGTGGTACCTCAAAAGATACACCCAGCCGGGCAGTGGTGGCGCACACCTTTAATCCCAGCACTCGGGAGGCAGAGTCAGGCGGATCTCTGTGAGTTCGAGACCAGCCTGGACAGCTCCAGGACAGGCTCTAAAGCTGCAGAGGAAACCCTGTCTCGAAAAACCAAAAAAAAAGAGATACACCCATATCTTAAGACTCGTGGATATAACTCTACATAGTAACTAATGTAAGTAAATTAAGAATAGTTTATCCTGAGAATCCAGGTCAGTCATAAGTGCTATTACATGTGTCCTTATTAAATAAAAGCATGGATAAGAAAACATGAAGAAGAGAAAGCAATGTGACTGTAGGGACAGAAATTGAAAGTGAGATAGTCATATCCAAGGAATGTCAACAGCCACCAGAAACCAACAGAGCAAAGAATAGATTTTTTTCTCTCCTGCTCCATTATCTCTAACATGATTTACTCTTGAAATAGAAACAGTCCCTCAATTCTTACAAATGCGCTATGTCTTCACTGTGGACTTCTGGCTAAAGACTTGGAAGACAAATGTCTCATCCGGACTTCTGGCCTCAAAACTTGGGAGACAAATGTCTCACCCCAATCTGTGATTATTTGTTACAGCACTGTCAGAAATTAGCATGTGTGCCTATCTAAATCCTTTTCTTCAATATTAAATCCAATTCTTCAATTTCTTCAATATCGCCTTTTTCCATCTGTCTCTTGGTGATTTCTGTCCTTTCATGAATGTATGTTTTTCTGGAAGGAATTAGTCCTCAGTGTGTGTGTATGACCACCCACTATGAGTTCTAGAATCATCTTTTGAATCACAATGCTATTCCAGGACAAAGGTTCTTCGGTTAGGAACAGGTTCTTAAGTATCCCTCTCAATTCCTACTTGCTCAAACACATACAAGCCATTTCCCCAGTACGCCAACCTAAATATATAGATGTCACTGCACTTTTGTTGTGAGAGTCTTCCTAGCATAAGCATTCCCACACCAATGAGAGATATCAATAGTGGCAAAAGTCAGGATAGTTCCCAAAAGGCCTTGATCACGGGTCCAGTTTGCATTCTTATTTTATACTCCAAACTCACAAAGTAGGGCAAACAAGCAAGTGAGACTTTATAGAAGCATAAGTGGCAGTCAGCAGATTGTTAATGGAAACACCCATTGTTTCAGCCATTTCTTTAGGACATTCTGTTCCGGGTAGCAAATGCTTGGCAAACAAGCAGTAAGCAGTGCTTTAAATAAACCACTAAACAAATCAATAAATCAGTATTGGGTTTTTCGACCTTATTCTACTTCATTTTTCTTTCTCTTATCATTTATATTCATTTTTTTCTGGAGACAAGGTCTCTCTATATAGGTAGCTCTGATTGTCCAGGAGCTCATTAAGTAGGCCAGACTGACCTTGAACTCACAGAGATCCTCCTGCCTCTGCCTGGGGAGTTCCAGGAGTTAAAGGTGTGGCCCACCACAACTGGCTTTACCATTTATATTGAGACTCAATAGTGCTTCTCTTCACTAGCCAGGATTAGCACATGGTTCCCTCTATCCATGTCTACCACAATTATTTCAATCTCCATTGCTCATCAAGTTTTGGCTGTTCCTGACTTTAAAACCAGCTTTTAGATGGAGTCAGAGACAGGCGCATATCTGAGTTCAAGGCCAGCCTGGGCTACAGAGCAAGTTCCAGAACAGCCAGAGCTACACAGAGAAACCCTGTCTTGGGGGATTGTTTATTTGCTTGATACTTAAGTTTTTGTGAAAGATCCTCTACAGGTTTTCCCATCTTGTAATCTTCCAACCACTGATCTTTCAAGCTCACAT
This sequence comes from Arvicola amphibius, assembly GCF_903992535.2. Classification (NCBI taxonomy): domain Eukaryota; kingdom Metazoa; phylum Chordata; class Mammalia; order Rodentia; family Cricetidae; genus Arvicola; species Arvicola amphibius. Next base: position 114,116,997 of record NC_052051.1, on the reverse strand, counting down.
TCTCAAGAGAACACTCCTTTGTTCATACTTCCATCTGTGAAACCTTACTGTTGAAATGTTATCTGTTCCTGAAGAAAATGTTGCCTAGACTCTAGTACTCAGTCCCTGTTCTAAATGGAAGAGACTGTCCAGACAATAATTTCAGTATCATACAATAATCAAATATTAGTGATTGAACATGTAACTATATTCCTGGTCCTAAAATAAAGTATGTGAAGAAGTAGGGAAAAGCTTGGAAATTTTAATGCCTTTATTATCAGATTGGAGGATGAGAAGTTTTGGTTTCTGATCAAAGACAAGTTCCATATATTTTTGTGGAAGGAAATTACAAAATATAAGTTTAAGTTCAGAAAATTCAGCAAATAATGGACTCATGATCAATACACAACAATGAGTTTTGAATCTTCCAAAAACAGATTTAATCAGGTCACACAACCTCTGTGACTTCAATTTCAGGTTTCTTGTCTGTATGATGTAAGCGATGGCTGTTGTATCTGTATCATAGGCCTTATCTGATAATTAAGATAAGTCAGCTAAAGATGCTAGCAGAGGGTCTAGAATAAAGTTTACATTTATACTTTATAAGATTGAAAAAAGGGGCCTTTAATCAGGTAAAGTGGTATGCTTCTGTTATTCTACCTACTCAGGAAGAGGAATGAAGAGAACCACACATTTGAGACCAGACTGGGTGGTGACCACATTTCAGCACAAATGAACAAAAGAAAACTATGTCTTGAATGCTGGGAATGCAGCTCAGCAGTAAAGAGCCTGCTCAGCACGAGCATGGGTCGCAGCTTAGGCACCCAACTCTGCAAGATATTATTCATGTGCCACCATAGAAAATAATCACATGAATAATTACAACACAGATCTTCATTTAGGTGATGCTTAAGTGTCTTTAATTTCACAAATGAGTTTTATTCTACGTGTATATGAAGAATAGAATATCAATCTCATAAAAGTAAAGGCACCAGGGACTAAACCGTGACTCAGTAAAAGGGTTTGCTGCACAAGCAGGAGGACCTGACTTTGGATGACTAGAACCCGCGCAGAAAGCCAAGCAAGCACTAGGATGGTGGAGATCGAAGGGCTTGCTAGATGGTCTAGTTGAATCAGAAAGCTCCAACTTTGGTGAGAACTTCAATTAGAAACAGTTGAAGAAAACCCCACAAGAGCCTTTGGCATCCACATCCATATGTGGACACACACACACACACACACACACACACACGTGCACACAAATACTTTGAGGGCTGAAGTTATGTTTTAAGTTTAAGTTACTGTGCTTAAGAGATCTATAAAAACAAAAATGCCTCTGACCTATAAACCCTACTTGCCCAAAGACAGTTTACTTCCTGGAATGCTGGAGTCTGTTTATGTAAGGTAACAAGCCTCATGTTTTCTCTTCGGTAAATAAAGTTGATTGTTCCAACTCCACAAGATATTCTTGATCACAAATAAGCAGGAGATAGGTAGACAGGAAACATGTCAGGATATATTCTTGCCCCTGATTGGGTGAAGGTGGGAAGTGTGTAGACTTATAGGTTTTCCTTTATAAGCCCTTGTCTAACGTAGTTAGGCACCATTCTCTGGGAATCCCTGGTATGGACTTGGACAGAGTCCATCTTCCTGACCAGTATTTAATAAAGCTTGCTTCAAAAAATTAGTATAGTTATTGATAAAGCTATTTTCCTAACAGTAGATTATATATATATATATATATATATATATTCCTTAGTTGATCATATATATATTTGACCTACTCTTGTAATATGATATAATTCTGTAATTCTGACCTAGGTCAAAAATTTTATATATATATATATATGTGTGTGTGTGTGTGTGTGTGTGTGTGTGTGTCTGTGTGTCTGTGTGTCTGTGTGTATGTGTATGTATATATAAGTATGTGTATATATGATATATACATACACACACACACATATATATATATACATACATACAGTAATATTTTTCAAGGCTAGTCATTCAAAAATAGGAAGAAAAAATACAAAAAGAAAAGAAATTTTCCATTGCATGTCTATATAAGTTATTCACTGGATGATACATGAAAACTCTAAATAACTACAACGAAATCAGAGAACCTTAGACAGTCAATGATTCCAAACAAAAAATTAGAAAGAAAATTAAGGAAACAACAATATAGTTAAAGCCTAGTTATTGAGAAAAACTAAAGTACTGATGTGCTATCGGTGCCTTGCTTCGACTGAAGAGTTTAAGCAGAAGGTTGGAGCTGAAGACCATGGTCTGGATTAGAAGGCACCACTTCACAACACAGCGGCATCTCCTCTGTGGCAAGTTCAACCAGCTGCTCATACCACTGAACCACACCAGCCTCTGTTTCCCAAGCCCACAGGCACCTTGGGTTGGTGGGGCTGGGCACCAGAATGTGTTGGTACAGCAGGATCAAGAGCACCAACAGGCTGGGCATTACTGCACAGATGGCGATGGTTAAGTACACGTGGACATCCGTTAGCGATGCTTCTGGCATGGTAGCACCCACGAAGGTCCACCACAAGGTCTTTAGTGCTGGGGCACTCTCTACTATAGACACTAACACAGGGACTGTAGCAGTCAGTGCCAGTTCTGCATGGTCCTTCATGATCACCACCAGGCATTGATGCTGCAAATCACCACTCGTATGGTGCTGACCCCACACGTATACAGACCCCACGTGGAAGGGACTGCTTGTGCCCACGGCCGGCTGCAGCTCATAAAGACAGCCACACGTTGTAACCAGAGACTGCAACCCCTGTGCACACCTTCGCCACTACATGCCCTGAACCCACTTATCTAGGCACAAGCTTGCTCCCTGAGGCAGCAGCGTTGGCGCATTGTCGTTCTCCTCTAACAGAAACACCTGCAGAGTCACATTGCTGCCCAGGGAAGGCACACCAGCATCCCGCGCGCTCACCTGGAACTGCAGCAGCTCCAGCTCCTCATGGTCCAGGGGCTGCAGGGCGAACACCTTGCCGCTCTCCGCGTGCACAGACACGAAGCTCGACAGCGAGCGCTCGCCCACCCGCCGCTCCACCAGAGAGTGGGACACCAGCGCGTTCTCCTGCGCATCCGCATCCATGGTTGGCACGGTGAAGATGTGCATGCCCGGCGGATTGTTCCCCTTCACGAACACCGTGTATTCGGGTGGGCGCATTGTCTTTCACCTCAGCTTCCTCCGCGAACACGCTAGCGGTGGCCCACAGCGAGAGCAAGACCAGTCCCGGGCGGTCACCACCATCTTATAGTCGGTTGTGGTCTCGTGTTTCAGGGAACTTTCCAGAATTATCGAACAGTAATTCTTGAAGGGGGACAGCAGCTTAAAGAGACGTGAATATTAGAGAGCAATTCACTTGCCCATTGGCACCTGAGTCAAAGTCGGACACACCTATTCAGGGTGATTACTGTTCCCACCTGAGCATCTTCTAGGACAGAGAATGACAAGAAAGTACCACCACATTTCGGCCTGTGTCTGGATTTATTTAAAACTTAAAAGTTCTCACTAGTAGGCTGAATCATTGAGAACCCATAGGAAATTTCTCCATTCTGGCCTTCATCTAGATAGGAAACGGTTAGTTGAATTTCTCAGGTGTTGTTTTGCCATTTCAAGTGGGTTTATCAAACTCTGGTGCAGGGTTATTCATATCCAGGTTGGTTCGTTGTTGTTTTTCATTTTTGATTTGTTTGGTTTTGGTTTGGTTTTCCGAGACAGGATTCCTCTGTGTAGCCCTAGCTGCCCTGAAACTCAATCTGTAGACTACTCCAGCCTTGAACTCAGAGATCCTCCCGCTTCTACCTGCTGTGATTTAAGAGATTTAAAGCTGTGATTTAAGGTGTGCACTAATACTGCCAGGCTAATGGTTGTTTGCATCTGGATATATCCTGTTAGCTCTGGCTTACTATCATCAAAGACTGTTAACAACAGAGAAAGCACTGATGTTTCCTCTCTGTCCAACAACTTCCAAAGAATCAGTACAGGCAGTATTCTTTTATCTTTTTGTTAATCATTATTTTAAGCGCAAAATGAGCGTTCAATCTTATATTACATGGAAGACAATGTATGTTCATATTAGCTTCAGAAGCGCCCTCTAGAGGAACCTGAGTGCCCAGAGGTTCAGATTCAGGAGACTTTTAGGGGCTCAGCGGTAAAGAGTACTGGCTGTTTTTCCAGAGGACCCACATGACAGCTCACAACTCTCTGTAACTCCAGTTCCAGGGGATCTGACGCCCTCACACAGACGTATGTACAGGCAAAATACCAAGGCACATAAAATAAGAATACCTAAATCATTTTTAAAAAGAAAATAAATAGGCACCTTTTGTTCTCTTTCTCTAAGCATGGAGGAAATATCATTGATATTCTCGACGACCTCCATCTCCACACGAAAAACCTGCAGCGGTGGTCCAAAGTCACCTCCAGGCAGATGCACAGCGCCTCCCGGTCGATCAGAGAATTCACAAACAAAATGCCATTCTGAGCCTGGCGGTGGCAGCGCCTACCTTTAATCCCAGCACTTGGGAGGCAGAGAGGCAGGAAAATCTCTGTGAGTTTGAGGCCAGCCTGGTCTACAAGAGCTAGTTCCAGGACAGGCTCCAAAGCTACAGAAAAACCCTGTCTCGAAAAACCAACCAACCAAACAAACAAAACTATCCTCCAGAAGTTCCCCCATGGTCTTTGGATGCCATCCTGAACAGGGTCACCAGCTCCGCCAGCTCCAGTCCCAGGTCCTGAGCGATGTGGCCCACGGAGATGCCGCTTTTGTCCTCCAAGATGATGGAGTAGCTAGAGCTGACCACTCTCTGCCTCCCAGGCTGCGAGGAACAGGGGTGCCGCAGACGATTTCAAGCCTTTTCACCAAGAAATCAACATCTTAGATACTGGGGACCTCTTGGTTGGAACTGTCGGCTTTAAGGTAGCATTCATGAGATATGTTATAAGCAGTCTGTCTTTTCTGTATTTATTTAATAAGCTTGATGTGTTATTCCAGTTTCTGTGTAGTTGGGTCTGTTCTGTAAATGGATGGACTCTGGGATCCCGAACCAAAACATTCTTCTTCCTCTGACTGTATGCCAACATCACGTGACTGGTTATGCAAATACAAGATCCTTGGGTTCTTGATTTGGATCACTGTTTCCTGGTCCACTCTCATTCAACTTTTAAATATTCCCATGGATGATTTGTGAATGCTGTTTAATTGGTGTGTTGTAGTTCTTTTGTGTTTTTAAAATATTTTCTTTTTCAAAGTTTATCAGAAAATTCTCTTTGAGATAAGGTGTGACAAACTACTCTGATGTGTCTTTTCCATGGAGAAGGATATGTAGTACGCCCACCCCTGACCTTTCATGGCTTACAAATGACAATGTGATTTTTCTTCACAGCACTTCTTGGGAACTTCTGGAGAAAGTGAAGGATTCCATCATGCCATAAAAAGAAACTAGTAATGTTTTGAAACTAAACAATACTCTGTATAAAATGGGGGGAGTTGGGAGGACCTTGGTCTTAACATAGAGTAGGGAACCCTGATGGCTCCTTGGCCTGGAGAGGGAGGGAGGGGGGGTATGGGTGGAGGGGAAGGAAGGGAAGGGGGAGGAGGAGGGGAGGAGATGGAAATTTTTAAATATAAAAAAATAAACCATGAAAAGAAAAAAAATTCTTTTATTCATGAACCTAGAGAACACGAGAATTCATCATGAATGTGAGAGGTGTCGCTTCTTGCTGTTTATTGCTTAAATGTAATGGCTTTTCATGCAGCTGCTATGACTCCCACACTTCAAAGCAAAGCACATGAACAGACTAATGGCAAGAATAAAGCAATTTCACTTAAAATGTTGGATCAAGCTGGGCATGTGGTGCCTGATTCAATCCCAGCTCTCAGGAGGCAGAGGCAGGCAGATCTCTGTGAGCTCGAGGCCAACCTGGTCTACAAAACAAGTTTCAGGACAGCTAGGTCTCTGATACACAGAGAAACCCTGTCTCAAAAAACTAAAATGCTGAATCAAAGTCTCTAAATTCCACAATATTTTGAAATGACAATAGAATGCTAATATCCAAAAGACTGTTGGGGAGTGTTTTGCTGCGTCCTAATTTTATTGACTAAAGGAAAAGTATGAATTTGATGCTGACATTTTTGCTTCTAAATCTTTTCCTGTTAGTAGTTACTTAGTTTATATTTCTCAGAAAGTCATAAAGGTGATAGCGATGAAAGGAGGGATTAAAGACCTTTCATAATTATATTCAGTAATTAAAGATTGCCATATATATAAACAGTTAAGAGCATATCAATATAATAATATAGTAAGCATGGACTTTATAATCTCATCAACCTCCACATCAAAATCTTTTATCCAGCTGGGCGGTGGTGGCGCACGCCTTTAATCCCAGCACTCGGGAGGCAGAGGCAGGCGGATCTCTGAGTTCGAGGCCAGCCTGGTCTATAAGAGCTAGTTCCAGGACAGGCTCTAAAGCTGCAGAGAAACCCTGTCTCGAAAAACCAAAAAAAAAAAAAAACCCAAAATCTTTTATCCAGTAATTTACTGCCGGTCCTTTTACTTAGTGGTAAATCTCCTGAGTACACACAGTGGAAGGGGAGAACAGATTCCTGCAAATGCCCTCCACATGCTGTGGCATGTGCACACACAAATAAATAAACAAATGTAATACTTTTAAAATAAAATAAAAGCTCTTAATCCAAGTTTCAAGAACTATCTCCAATATGAATTCCTCCAGAATATTGTGCCAAATGATATATTGTACAGTTTAGGAGAAAGTGCTCTGAATAACCCCAATTGCATGGCCAATTCCCCTCTTCCGCACTTATGTGAGAAGCACAGAGCTAGAAGATTCACAGGGATATAAATGGTCTTTACTAGACTCTTTAGATGTGATTAGAGAAATGAAAAATTAAGATATTAGTGATAAGGTGTTTACAATGGATTTAAAAGGTAAAAATGATGAAATGATAATTATTAGTATGCTTGCACATCAATAGACTTAACTTTTCCTTTCTGGAAATAAAATAAAGTTCAGGAAAGGATGTAAATGAGCAGCTCATATGCATATGAGATGGCAACTAACAAGGGTGTGTGATTTGATGGAACACTTTTATTTGCCTAGTTTACTTTGGAAGCACAAGTCAGCCTTCTTTGGATACACAGCACTTAATAAATCTCTTGTGCTTTCATGGAAAAATCAGGAATGGAGGATTTGTTTAATAACAGCACCATGTTAGAATACAAGACTGGACTTTTTTCTCCAAGTAATTTGACGATGAGTTTTACCATGCATGCTAGGTGACATTTAACAATAGCTGGGGACCTGTAAATCAATTCAGAGCTAGAGACAAGGGATCCATTGTTGACAGAAACATGTTTAAAGCAACTAATCAGAGAAAGCAAGAATATCAAAGCTAAATACTGCTAGTAGACAAACACAAGCAAATCTAAATAACCTGCTCTGATTATATTAGAAATGAGCTGATATCACTTAGCTTAGGTAAAACAATGATTATTTCAGGTGAAGTCATCCTGGGACCTTCTAATGTTTTAATAACCAAATCTTGAAACAAATGAGGCACTTCTTACCTGAAGAATCCTGATTATATGATTTAAAGGCTGAATATATGCATATCTGGCGTTTTACTAACAGAGGTTGTTCCTTGAAACAGCACTCAAAATGTAAAATATTTGTCTCAAGTTTTTCCATTAAAACTGAATTCTGCATTTCATATGCATTTACCAGAAAGGTGGGATTTGTCAAAAAAAAAAAAAACTCACCTGTCCAGGGTGATTTGATTCTGATTCCTGTCTTTCCCTTTCATCTCTATCCAGGTGCGGGGGTAGGCAGGGACTGAAGGCCATGAGGTCGGTCTTGGGCGGACCCTCACCAGAGCACACCCTCTGCCTCCTCTGCTGTGAGTATGACCAGGTCCCCACCGCGCTGGAGCACACCAGCACTGGCTTCCCAGGTCCACTGGCGCCCTCGCTATTCGCAGGCAAAGCTGAGCAGCGCAGCGCGGTGTACAGCAGCAGAGACAGCACCAGCAGGCTGGACACCGCGCAGATGGCGATGATCAGGTACACGTTGACATCCACCAGCGACGTCTCTGAGACTGAAGCACGCCCTGATGTCTGAGAAAAGGACTTTGGCGCCTGGCCGCTTTCCACTAGAGACACTAACACAGTTGCAGTAGCTGTCAGTACAGGCTCTCCATGGTCCTTCACCAGCACCAACAGAGTCTGTCGAGGGACATCCGCCTCATCCAGGGCACGCGTTGTGCTAATCTCTCCCGTGTACAGACCCACGCGGAAGGGACTTCGCACGCTCCCTGATGCCGGCTGCAGCTCATAAGACAGCCATGCATTGTAACCAGAGTCCGCATCTACAGCGCGCACCTTCGCTACTACGTGCCCTGAACCCACGGATCTAGGCACCAGCTCGTTCACTGACCCGCCGGCTCTTACAGTTCCGTGGAGCAGCAGCGTGGGAGCATTGTCGTTCTCGTCCAGCACAAACACCTGCAGAGTCACATTGCTGCCCAGGGAAGGCACACCAGCATCCCGCGCGCTCACCTGGAACTGCAGCAGCTCCAGCTCCTCATGGTCCAGGGGCTGCAGGGCGAACACCTTGCCGCTCTCTGCGTGCACAGACACGAAGCTCGACAGAGAGCGCTCGCCCACCCTCCTCTCCACCAGCGAGTAGGACACAAGCGCGTTCTCCTGCGCATCCGCATCCGTGGCAGACACCGTGAAGATGTGCGCACCAGGCGGGTTGTTCTCCTTCACAAACACAGTGTATTCGGGCTGCGCAAACGCGGGCGCATTGTCGTTCACATCAGCCACCTCCACCGACAAGCTGACAGTGGTCCACAGTGAGGGTGAGCCCCCGTCCCGGGCTGTCACAAGCAAATCATAGGCGGGCACCCTCTCGCGGTCCAAGCTGCTATCCAATACCAGGGAATAATAGTTCTTAAAGGTGGATACGATCTTGAAGGGAACACTGGGTGTGAGAGAGCAGGTCACTTGGCCATTGACTCCAGAGTCAAGGTCGGATACGCTAATCAAAGCAATGACTGTGTTTGGCTGAGCATCCTCTCTTACTGGGAGGGACAGGGAAGTCAGTATCACTTCAGGGGCATTGTCATTGATGTCTAAGATTTCTACGGAGACTGTACAGTGACCTACCATTGGGGGAGTCCCCTTATCCGTAGCCAACACTTCAATTTCATAAAACTTGTTTGCTTCATAATCTAAAGTTCCGTTGACCCTTAATTCTCCGCTGTTTTCATCTAGTGTAAATAAAGACCTTCCACTGGGCTTGATTGACATCAAAGAGTACTCCAGTTGCCCGTTCACACCTTCGTCTTGATCTGTGGCGTTTAACTTTATGACAAGAGTTTCATTGGCAACATTTTCCATTATTCTTACCTTGTATTCTAAACGATCGAACTCCGGGTCATTGTCGTTAACATCTAAAACACGAACCCAAAGCTGAACCGTACCAGTGAGTTCCGGCTTTCCCCCATCTGAGGCTGTCAGTAGCAAATTAAGTTCCGGGGTTTTCTCTCGATCCAGGGTCTTCTTTAAAATAAGTGACGGTCTTTTAGTCTGCTTGCTGTTTGTAGGTGATTCTAAAGAAAAATACTCGTTTTGACTTAATTTGTAGACCAATGCAGCATTCTCCCCTATGTCGGCATCAGATGCTCCCTCTAGCGGAAAACGCGAGTCTGGTTGCTTGGATTCATAAATCAGCAGCTTTTGTTCTCTAAGAGGAAACACTGGCGGGTTGTCGTTAATATCCCTCACCTCCACCTCCACGTGGAAAACCTGCAGCGGCCGGTCCACGATCACCTCCAGGTGGATGCTACACTCCGCGCTCCGCCCGCACAGCGCCTCCCGGTCGATCCGAGAATTCACAAACAAAATGCCATTCTGCAGATTTACCTCCAGAAGGTCCCCGCGGTCCTTGGACGCCACCCTGAACAGGCGGGGCACCAGCTCCGCCAGCTCCAGCCCCAGGTCCTGAGCGATGCGGCCCACAAAAGTTCCGTGTTTGGCCTCCTCGGGGACGGAGTAGTGGAGCTGGCCGCTCCCTGTCTCCCAGGCTGCGAGGAGCAGAAGCCAGAGCAGAGGTTGCAGAGTGCAGGATCCACTTCTCTGAAAACCTAACATTGCATAAAAAATCGGCCTCCAAAATGTCCCCTTTCGCTGCCTGTATCGAATACTTGTCTTCAGATCCAAATGCTGCTGAATTCTCGAGGAATTTTAAAGGCTTCTTTGGACAGCAGCACTCAGCGTGATGGAGTCGATTTTGTACGTGGAGTGCAGGACTCTTCGGACCAATTTATGAATGAACTCTTTCCACCGAGTAAAGAGCGACACCTTGTGCCTGAAAACGTGAGTACTTGTGCACATCCACCACTGGAGAACTTCACGTTTTGTATACTTTGCCCAAAATAATTCCAAACTGCACATTTGTTGAACATTCTGATTTTAAGTCACGTTGAAGTGGAGTGTATGTGAAGGTGGTACTTTTATTGAATAACATTAGATTAAATATCTACAAAATTGTAATCTTATTTAAACACTTGAAGAAAAAGAGGGCTCACTTCTTTAGGTAAACTTGAAAGCGTAGAGTTAAACATTTTCTTAACATCTTGTCTATCACATAAAAATATTATCAGATTTGAACTGTTCTAGTCACAGCTTCTCTTACTACTTAGTCTGCCAGGAAATTCAATGAAAAAGACATAGCTTTTCCTATGGTTGGGTCTAGTTTGTTGTTGCTATTTGTGGTTTGGAGTCTGTTGGTGCTAGGCAGGTCTCAGCCTCTAAAATTCCATAAGAACAATGTTCTGCACCACACCCTTAGCTATGTAGATTTGCGTTCTCTTATATTTTTTTAAAAAATTAAATCTTCTTGAGCAGATTTATAAAGTTTGGACGCATGCATCTTCTGTGTAATGATCAAATCAGACTTAATACATCCAACACCTCAAACATTCAGCATTTCTTTTTGGTGAAACTATCAAAGTTCATAACAACAATATCCCCTTATCAACAATATCATTCCAATTTCTTCAGTTTTGATCCTTTATCTTTCTACATTTCATTGTTTTCTTGTAATAAATTACTGGCTTTATGTTCATTGCAGAGTAAGAAAACAAATATTTTCAAGTTTTATAATTGGAAACAGAATTCACAAAAGAAAAGTCTGTTGAGATAGATGAATTTTGCATTTGACACATATGATTTCTCACACAAATCATATTGTCAGTAATGGGATAGCAATAATTTACTCATGTAATCATCAATAATACAACAAAGGTAGCCTTTTAAATCACAGGATCAATTGTTAGTCATTGAAATAAATAAAATTACCAGGAAAATCTCTACACCAGTTTGGTATTTCCATGTAACCAATATTAGTTTTATATAAATAAAAACACAATAAAAATACATTTATGGAAAATAGCTGCAGTGCGGAATTTGGGGTTTTTGATTATAAGTCATCAAAAAGGTAAATTAATTTTATGATCTCTCCTCTAAGTACATGAGATTGTGTTTGAAACACAGAAGCTACTCAAAGAGTTGAACTAAGTGACAAATTAGGGTCTGAAGATTTAATTTCCTACAATACTTAGTGCAAGATGGGAATTATTGAGGATAATTTTCCCTTTTCTTTCAAGACAGTATTTCTCTGTGTATTGCTGGCTGTCCTTAAACTCAGTTTGTAGACTAGACTGGAGTTGAATTCAGAGATCCTCCTGCCTCTGCCTCTGAAGCGCTGCCATTGAAGGCTTTATGCCAACACTTCAGGCTTTCTTTTCTTTTCTTGAAGATGTAGTTATGTTTTCTCTGTCTTTTTATACACGCTGGCAATTTAGAAGGTAAATAAGATGAGACAACACAAGTTTGAAGCAGAAAATTATTCAGAAAAGAAACAGTATTTTGTTTTAAAGGAATTCTTTGAGAAACAGGCCCAAGTTGACTTCGAGCTACCAGGCTCAAGTAGTACTCCTGTTTCAGTGTTAAATGGTTTTTAGGGTTCTTTTGCAGTTTACAACCATTACTACAACATATGAAAATGCCATAAACTATCTGTTAATTTTTTGTGACTCATGAGTTTATCAACAAACATACACACGTTATTAACACGGAGATGCCATTAATGCCACTCTGCTACTGTTCTGCCTACTGTTCTCCCAGCGATGTCACAGCACTGGGACTCTCAAAAGTAAGTGTAACTAAGCTTCTATATTTAAAAAAATTCAAGAAAAATTATCCATCAGCTCTAAGAACAGTGAATTAACTTTTTTGGGGAGGGAGCAGGAGTTTGAGGCAGACTTTTTCTGTGTAGCCTTGGCTGTCCTGCAACTTGCTGTATAAACCAGGCTGTCCTGGAACTCACAGAGATCTGCCTGCCCCTGCCTCCCAAATGATAGGATTAAAGGCATTAATTACTACTGCCTACAAGAATAGTAAATTCTATTATACACCTGTAAAATAATATAATCATGTGCAATCAATATGATACATTATATAAAATAGCAATAAACTGAACACAGTATGCAAAGTGTGTCAGATTTATATTGAACAAAAGAAAGCAATAGGTCTCCTTACACACACTGTTATAGGAAATAGTGTTTGAGAACAATGTGAACTTTTCCAAGATAAAGAAATATAAAAAATTCTACCCAGAAGAGATGATGATATCACATATGTATATTCTAACTTCGGTGTTTATTTCCAATAATGCATAGTTTGGGTTGTATAAAATTGTCCTGAGTAAACTCCAATTCAAAAAAGTTTGATAGCGTGTGTGGACCAATGTCACATCTTTTGTATTTTGGCTAAAATTGTTGGGGTATAAATATCTCAGTCATTCACAGAGAACATATTATACTCACTCTAAACTTACCTGCTGGAAGGGGCTCAACATCTAGCTGTAGATTAATCTCAAGAAATCATATCAAGATTGTTAACATTGAGTTTGTGAAAATCAATTGAGGATTTCATGAACTGTGTGCTTTACTTTTGCAAATTAGTTTGATTAGATGTAAATTCTACCTCCACACTTCACAAATTGTTTATTAAAATGCAAAGTTTTATGCCCTCTTAACCTGTGTTATTTTGTATATCTGGTGTTATTCTTTCTTGCAAATATAAGCCACAGAAATGAATTTCAAAACCATTCTCTGAACAGGGGAAAAATCTCAAAATCAGATTATAAATTATTTATAATATATTATTTGCTTTCCATACACTATGCTAACAAAATTATAGGATTTACTAAATAATGCTAACTCTGCTCTATCGTGGTTTGCTAAAGGAAACAGAATAATTTTCTCTCAATCATTTGTTCGGTTTACACAAGCTTTTCAATCAAAAATAACAATGGCCCTGTTTCAGGGGGAAATTGTCAAACAAGCTGATCTCTTAGTTCGAGGCCAGTCTGATCTATAAAGTGAGTTTCAGGACAGGTAGGGTTATGCCGAGAAAGCCTGTTATGAAAAACCAAAATGATAATAATAACAATGAAAAAGACTGCATCCATAAAGACCTGCACACATCTAAAGATTTTCATAGGAAACCAACTCCTTTGAAGATATTAATGAAGTATGCAATGCTGTTCAATGTTCTCCAATCTTTTGGCCATATTTAGAATCCTCAAATTATCATCATCACCACTTATATTTGCCTAAAACACTATTATTATTCAAATACAAAAAGGAGGTCATTTTATATATGATATTTGACCGAGTTATTTGTGGTATTCTGCTCTTCTGCAGGAATATTGTGAGCCAAAGTCCAGATTTTTCTCATGTTTTAAATGATTCCTATTTGCATCATTCCTGAATAACTGACCCACAGTTCTTATAGAGTAGCTCTTGCTTATTACACTGAATAAATGTCTCTCTCAATGTGGTATTGATTAAAATAAGTTAATTTATCTCATGAACACAACCAAAAAATATCACTCAATATAGAAAAGCATAACTCCATCTCAATACAGCATTTATGCAAAATTGATGATTAATATAACCATAGAGAATTTTTATAACCAAAGTAAAAAAGACTCATATGCACACACCTCATATTCCACTTCCTTTGAACAGAAAAGAGGTTTACTGAAGAAGGGTAGACACAAAAGTGGTCTAGATTCTGAAAATTTGTACTTAAATGTCACCTCTAGACAAGACAAATACCTCTGATTTTCATATCCCATCTTTAAAATCCAGATATTCATAGGTAGTACTACTATTATTATGCATAGCATGAAGAAAGAATTACTAAGTAATATTCATGAACACAAAAAATGAAGACAATGAAGAATGCTAGATTTCCAGAATGTTTTAAATGAGCTATCTCAAGAGGGACAAAACAAATAAATTTAATAACTTTGTAAATTACTGTAGGGATTAAATTAAATAATGTACTTAGGCCCTCATAGCAAGTCTATCAAATTGAGATAATTCACACGGTGTGGTTTAACTTACACCAAGCAGTATTTTCTCACATTCTATAGTCTATACAAGTAGGCAGTGTGGCAGGGCATGGTGGTGAACACCTTTAATCTCACTCAGGGTGCAAATACAGGCAGATCTGTAGAGTTATTTTGTTTGTAATCTAACAAATAAAGATCCTGCCTGAAGATCAGAGTGTGGAGCTAAACCACTAGTTAGTCATAGAGACCAGGCAGTGGTGGCACACACCTTTAATCCCAAAGAGACAGAGGGAGACAGATCTCTGTCAGTTCAAGGCTACCCTGAACTACACCAGATTGAATCTGTCTAAAAGAGAATCAGAGCTCACACAAAGGCGGTCCCAGCACTTGGGATCCCGCACCTTTAATCCCAGCACTAGGGAGGTAGAGACAGAAGGGATATGGCTGGGTGGAGAGAGGAATGTAAGATTGGAGGAGACAGAAGCAGCAGTGCAGTCTGAGGATTCATAGAGACAATCTGTCTGAGGTTTGAAGAGAAAAGATTCAGTCTGAATCTTCACAGAAACAGGATCGTCCCTTCGGTCTGAGGATTCGGTAGAGACAAAAGGTTTCCCTAATGGCTGGCTGAACTACTTCTCTGATCTCTCCGTTTTCACCCCCTAATATATCACTCTGAGTTTTTATTATTAAGATCAATTAGAATTCGTGTTACAAGATCTCTATGATTTCCAGGCCAACCTGCTCTACACTATGAGTTCCAGGCCAGTCAGGGCTACACAGTATCTTTCTCAAATAAAATAGGCATTGGGCGACATGAAATAGGGCATATATCATGCTTACCTTTTGTATCATTTTCCTAATATTTATTTTTATGAAAATCATTTTTCCACAATTCATCATTTAAGATAGATGTGCCTGCTAACACCTTCATGGATTTCTTTTCTTTTTTTCTTTTTTTTTTTTGGTTTTTCGAGACAGGGTTTCTCTGCAGCTTTAGAGCCTGTCCTGGAGCTAGCACTTGTAGACCAGGCTGGTCTCGAACTCACAGAGATCCACCTGCCTCTGCCTCCCAAGTGCTGGGATTAAAGACGTGCGCCACCACCGCCCAGCCCTTCATGGATTTCTATTACCTCTACCCTATCTACAGCATGGTTTTACTTTCTGTAAATATATGATAAATATATATGATTTATTTCTTCAGTAGAATTAAAGGGTATGTTTTTTGCCATTTGACCAGCACAGGCCACGGTGCTGGACTTCACCACAAATGACGACTCTCAAACTCAAAGCACAAAGAAGTGAGGATTCCTTTACCCTAAAATACTTTCACATAGCTTCTTGACAAGGACCAAGAATTGAAGAAAAATAATGCTAATTCATAGTGGAAGAAATTTGTCAAGTAAGTAGAAGAGCTCAATAGCTAAAAACTTTGAGAAAACAGCAGGGAGTTTGGCAAGTGGTTAGAGAGAATTAACATCACATTAGGAAGTATCTAAAATGCTGTCTATCCAAAGACTAGTAAGAGAGTAGTAAGTAAGATCTCCTTGAAAGGCAACGCTAAAACTCTACCCACTTCAACTGTCAGCTCACAAAACATGCTACTGAATAAAAAAAAATCACATAGAAAATAAGGTACTTCAAGCATGCCCATCTCCATCAGTAAGAGGCAATTTCATAGTTTATAATAAGTTAGAATTCAAATCAAATTCAAAAATTAAATAATTACACAAGCATAATAAAGGGCAAAGGGCACCTGTTAGAATAAGAAGAATAAATGGCTGCAGGTTTGAAAATTAGATTTGAGCCCTGCCTATGCTCTGTATTTCCCATTAGGTCCTTGACTTCTTACTGGCTTAATTTAAAGAAAATATTGGCTCATTCTATTTCATTTTTACTAGTACTGCAACTACTACTATTACTGTTATTATACATAGCACACTGAAAAATATCACTAAATCATGTCCCTGATGACAAGACTGAAAGGCAATGACGTGGCTAGTTTTCCAGCATTCTTTTTATAAACTTTATTTATACTGTATGTATGAGTGCTCTGCATGCATCTCCGCATGCAGGTATCAGATCCTATTAGAGATGGTTGTGAGCCACAATGTGGGTGCTGGGAATTGAACTCAGGACCTCTGGAAGAGCAGCCAGCGTTCTTAACCTCTAAGCCATCTCTCCAGCCCATCCAGTATTCTTTAAATGAGTTGTCGTGAGAAATTAAACAAATAAATTTAATGCTGAAGATAGAATCGTAAATTGATTAATATTCGTGACATCACCAGGCATGGAATGTATTCCTGGATTTGGGCACTTACATTCTCAAAGATCTCCTGTTGGAATCCACTATCTCCAGAACCCAAGCCAGGGGAAATACTGGGACTGAAGGCCATGAGGTCTGTCTTTGGTAGGCCTTCTCCAGAACATACCCTCTGCCTCCTTTGCTGAGAGTAAGACCATCTTACCTTTGCTAAGTATTCCGATTCTAAGGGCGGCTGTCTCTCTTCTGCTGATTCCGGACCTTGGGATAGGCTGGGGCTGAAGGCCATGAGGTCGGTCTTGGGCGGACCCTCTCCAGAGCACACCCTCTGCCGCCTCTGCTGTGAGTATGACCAGGTCCCTACCGCACTGGAGCACACCAGCACGGGCTTCCCTGGACCACAGGCTCCATTGGTGGATGTCGCCGAGCAGCGCAGCGCGGTGTAGAGCAGCAGTGTGAGCACCAACAGGCTGGACACCGCGCAGATGGCGATGATCAGATACACGTTGACATCCACCAGCGATGCCTCTCGGCCAATGGCATCTACCAATGCTTTTGATGAGACTTTTGAAGCTTGGCTGTTCTCAAGCAGAGAAACTAGCACTGTGGCTGTGGCAGTCATCGCAGGTTCACCATGATCCTTCACCAGCACCAGCAGGCGCTGGTGCAGCGCATCTGCTTCATCCAGGGCGCGTGTGGTGCTGATCTCACCGGTATATAGGCCCACGCGGAACAGGCTTCTAGAATTGCCTGCCGATGTCTGCAGTTCATAAGAGAGCCAAGCATTGTAACCAGAGTCAGCATCCACTGCTCTCACCTTTGTGATCACGTGACCTGAACCCACTGACCTAGGCACAAACTCACTCACTGCCCCTCCCGCTCCCATGGCTCCGTGGGGCAGCAGCGTGGGAGCATTGTCGTTCTCGTCCAGCACAAATACCTGCAGAGTCACATTGCTGCCCAGGGAAGGCACACCAGCATCCCGCGCGCTCACCTGGAACTGCAGCAGCTCCAGCTCCTCATGGTCCAGGGGCTGCAGAGCGAACACCTTGCCGCTCTCCGCGTGCACAGACACGAAGCTCGACAGCGAGCGCTCGCCCACCCGCCTCTCCACCAGCGAGTAGGACACCAGCGCGTTCTCCTGCGCATCTGCGTCCATCGCTGACACCGTGAAGATGTGCGCGCCAGGCGGGTTGTTCTCCTTCACGAACACCGTGTATTCGGACTGAGCGAACGTGGGCGCGTTGTCGTTCACATCAGCCACTTCCACCGACACGCTGGCGGTGGCCCACAGCGAGGGCGAGCCTCCATCCCTGGCTGTCACCACCACCTTATAGTCAGGTGTGGTTTCGCGGTCCAGGGCGCTGTCCAGCACGAGTGAATAGTAATTCTTGAAGGTGGACACCAGCTTGAAGGGGACATGAGGGGTCAGGAAGCAGGTCACCTGCCCGTTGACAGTAGAGTCACGGTCTGACACGCTGATTAGGGCAATAACTGTCCCAAATGGGGCATCCTCTCGTACAGGGAGTGATAATGATGTTATTATCAATTCGGGAGCATTATCATTGATGTCCAGGACTTCAATTAAGATTGTGCAGTGCCCGAACATTGGAGGACTACCTTTGTCGACTGCTTCTGCTTGAATCTTCCATAAACTAGCTTCTTCAAAATCTATTTTTCCACTGACTTTAATTTCTCCACTGACTGAATCGATATGAAAAGTAGCTTCTGTCTTAGGGGAAACATCAGTTGCAAAGGAATAAAGAATATGACTGTTCGAACCTTCATCCAAATCCGAGGCATTTAGTTTAACCACGAGGGTACCATTTCTTGCATTTTCTACCAGCTTCACCCGATAGACTGCTCTGTCAAACACTGGCGCATTGTCATTTACATCCAGCACTGTGATATGTAGTTCCAAGGTGCCTGTGAGCTCGGGTTTGCCCCCATCCGTTGCTTTAACCACTAAGTGAAGCTCAGAAGCTCGTTCTCTGTCTAAAGGTTTCTTTAACACTAGTTCGAGTGGTTTAACCTGCTCATCCGTACTTGGTACTTCCAGGGAGAAATACTCACTGGAACTCAGTCTGTAAGTCAGCAGAGCATTGGTTCCAATATCTGCATCTGAAGCGCCCTCTAGTGAAAAACGAGAGTCTAGAGCTCTTGTTTCCGAAACAAAGAGACTCTTCTGTGCTGTTGGAAACACTGGAGGATTGTCGTTAATGTCCCTCACCTCCACCTCCACGTGGAAAACCTGCAGCGGCCGGTCCACGATCACCTCCAGGTGGATGCTACACTCCGCGCTTCGCCCGCACAGCGCCTCCCGGTCGATCCGAGAATTCACAAACAAAATGCCATTCTGCAGATTTACCTCCAGAAGGTCCCCGCGGTCCTTGGACGCCACCCTGAACAGGCGGGGCACCAGCTCCGCCAGCTCCAGCCCCAGGTCCTGAGCGATGCGGCCCACGAAGGTTCCGTGTTTGGCCTCCTCGGGGACGGAGTAGTGGAGCTGACCGCTCCCTGCCTTCCAGATTGTGAACAGCAGAAGCGAGAGCAGCAGGCACCAGGATCCCTGGAAGTATGTCATGGCGACAAAAGACATAGTCTCTTTGAGATTTTATTTTATTATTATTAGCAGTAGTAGTAGTATTCTTGCTCCAGGATAATCGCAACAATGTGGGTGCTGTTTATAATCTTTAAAGCACGGGGCCAGCTTCTTTCCGGTCTGCAGATGGTCTGATTTTCTTCCGTTAGCGCTCTTGTTGGAGAGCAACGACATCCTGTGGCTCAAAGTGTAAGTGCATTTGCGTTCTGCGATTTAAGCTTACTTCCGAATGCCATATTTGTGCTTTTCTTTGTAAGTTTCTAGTTAGTTCACATTTCAATAGCCGGTAGCTGATTAAAGGTTGTTTTATCTTAGACTTACAGTTTCTAGAGTAGCTCCATCTTCTTTATAGACATCTAAGAACATACTACTGCAAAACTGTATTATCGTGTAAAAGTATATGGACAAATTACATTTGTATTGGCGATGCAGCTTTTTAAGACATTTGTAAGAAATATAACATATTGGAACGCCGTGTATGCAACCTCTTCCTATAACTTTGTAATTGTGTTCTGACTACTCTTTTAAAATACTAAATTATTCTGATTATTTGATTTAACTCTATAGAAAATAATTGAAGATGCAGATTTTCTGTTACCACCACAACACAATGAGATTTCAATTCAATACTAATAAGCTATTTACTATTTTATCCAAATAATTCTTTATTTGACATTAATAAATTTACTCACAGATTGTGGGAAATTTGGAGCATATTTTTAAAGCTATCTAATTTTTTATAGTTTTTGTCCAGTCATTATATCTGTTCAGGATTAAGGTTATTTCTGTCATATTGGAAAACTTCAATGTCAATTATACTTATTACTTACTTGGAAAAATTAATTAATTTTTATCATAAATAATAATGTCAGGGGTCCTAGTTATATTTATCGATTTATAGTATTTTCTTGGAAAACTATGTGAAGAGTCTAGAATATAAAAGTTATTCTAAGTCTCATTCACTCAATTTTATATTATCATATTTAATCTGAGATACAAAAATATATTGGAATTTATATGGAAAACTTATAAATGGCAATGAAATTTATCAGCATTTTGTTAAAGAAAAATATTTTAATCATTCTCAAGACTATATGGAACCAATTAATCAGCATCTGAATCTTGACAGTATATTAAGTCATTGAAAAACTCAAATATTCCCCCACTAAAAAGTGATTGTAAGTGGATACCCAAAATAATCAAGTTTATTTTCTTTATGTGAACTTCAATTTTCAATTGAACACACCAATAGTGACTTAATGACTATGAATCTATACCAAGGAAAGATAGTTCCCATTGTCTGTAATTGTTTTTGTGATCAAAGACACAAATGCTAAACCAATATATTGCTTTGTTTAAAAGAGAAAGAAAAAAATAGCCTATTGAGCTGATTAAAGTTAGAAAAAGAATCATGGTGGAAAAAATTTAATCTCTAGTTTTCTGAGTAAAATACGCAATGTCTTTTAGAAAGACTCCATACTAAATGATGGTCCATTACTATTTTGGATTGTGTTACCAATATACATATAAAGAGTAATTTTTAGATTTGTGTGCATAGGGGTTTGCAGAACTAGTTAAGGGATCATGAGAGAGGTAGAAAAATTCTCAATAGGTGAGAGAGAGAGCAGGTACTGTAAAACATGAAACAAGAAAACAGAAAGCCAGGCAAACTAGGGACAGAGAAGGGTACCAGACAGAGAGAGAGGTAAGGGGAAAAGGAATGGATGACAGAGGAGCATGACCGATGTGTGAAGATGTCATTACAACACTCCTTACTTTAAATGCTAACCTAAAAACTTACTTTAAAAAACTTAAAATGCAATTTGCAATGTCTTGACATTACAAGGTTTCCATGAATCTAACAATTATACTATAACAGTAAATCCTTCTGTTAGTAACACATCTCAAATACTATCAAGCCAGGTGTAATGGTGCATGTCCCTCATCCCTACATTCAACAAGCAAAAGAGGGATTGAGAATTTAGGGACTATACTAAGATGATGTGAGAGGAGGGTGGAGAAAGAAAGGAAACAATTAAAGAGAGAAATAATAAAAGACACGATTTGAGTTTCATAGGGGGAACTCCTAATAGGTACTGAGAGAAAAGGGAAGACTTAGCTATATATTTATTTTAACTGAACTGTTAGCTGTATTTCTTTGGGTTGTGTACTCTGGATATTTTTCTGAGTTTAATCACAGATGATTTTGTAAAAACTGATAACATGAAAAAATGAATTAAAAGTAATAGCAAAGTCACCAACCTGAAAAATATACAATAACTCAGTAAGTTTATATCTATTAGAAATATCAAATAAATATAAAAGCAAGGATATCTACTATTATACATATAAACATATGTATAGTCAAAGAGAGAGAGAGAGAGAGAGAGAGAGAGAGAGAGAGAGAGAGAGAGAGAGGAGAAACACAGAAGAGCCAGAGATAGATAGAACCAGAAACAGGTTCTCCTCTTAAAGTTGGCGGCCAAACCAGGTGTAATGAATAGATCATGCCTGTAATCCTGACACCTGAGAGGCTGATGCAGGAGGCTTCCTCTGACTTTGAGGCCAACCTGAACATAGTGATTCTAGGCCAACCTGAGCTATTGTGAGACTCTGCCTCAAAAACATAAAATAAAATAAATAATTGGAGATCAAACTCAGGATAACTGAGACATTTGATTAATATGAGCTCTGACTATGGGAAAACAGAACATTTTGATATGATTTCAAGTATAAGGTATATATGTCATAAGTATATTTGATATAGTAGCTAATAAATTTTTAATTTAACATGCATTTATCATCAATAATCTCTAAAATTTGGCATTGAAACCAGCCATGAAAAGCTGGCAACTGAAGGAAATATTGTGTTTGCATTTTTGCCCTGATTTTTGTGTTGTCAAACTTGCTTAATGATGTCAGATTTTCTTGGAATTTATTTGTGAAACAGACTGAATAACAAATTCATAACAAATGGGAAAAGACATGAAATTGCTAAGGACCAGAACTGAAATGATAAATGCTGATTGTTTTGGTGATGTTGGAATTACTTTGAAAACTGAACCATGAGTTATCAGATAACCACTAGTTTCAGCAAAGCATAATTGATTGGGTGTTTTTATCACCATATCTATTACTCAAGGTTCTTGGGAGGGGCAGAACTTATAGAACATTTATTAGAATGGCTTGTAGACTGTGGTCCAGCTAGTCCAATTTGAAAGTCTACCAATGAAAAGTTCTAGAATCCAGTAGTTGTTAAATCCATGAGGCTGGATATCTCAGTTGGCCGTTAGCATACACTAGAATCCTAAAGAAGTAGATTCTAATGCGAAGAAAGGAATGGACTTGCAGTCAAAGTAAGAGCAATCAGGTGAAGAGAGTAAGCTTCCTTCTTCCATATCCTTTATATAGGCTGCCACCAGAAGGTGTGTCCTAAATTAAAGGTGGCTCTTCCCGCCTTAAAAGATCTGGATTAAAGGTATATAGCACCACCTCAAAAGATGCGGATTGAAATTGGGTCTTCCTATGTTAAAGAATTTAATTTAGAAAAAATTCTCTCACAGGTGTAACCAGTTGATGGAATTTTAAGTAATTCCAGATGTAGTCTTGTATATCTTGTTATAGATAAAACCATCTCCACTCTGTTTGAGATAACAAGAGAAGCTATTAAGCTAAATCATACACCACAGAAAAAGAAAATATTTTAGTATAATTTAATTTTTCCTATTTTAATAATAATTTAGACTAAAGCAACACTTTTTAATTTCATATTTCTTTTTTCCTTCTTTTGAATTTTTTGAGTTAGGGTTTCTCTCTGTAATTTTATAGCCTGTCCTGGAACTCACATTATAGACCAGGCTGGCCTCAAACTCACAGAGATCTGCCTGCCTCTGCCTCCCGAGTGCTAAGATTAAAAGCATGGGCCACCATTAAACAAAAAGAATCCTCAGCTGGCATGCAGAAGACACTTTATTTGAAATATGTCACAAGAAGATAAAGCCTTTGTGTTGTAGGATATTTTGATTGTACTCTGATACTCTTGAGACTGTCAATAAAGTTAAACCTTGAATCAGAGGGTTGAGTCAACATTCAGCTGGCCAGAATTAACCACAGGGTTTTAGTGGACCCAGATTAAAACAGAGAGACACAGGAAGGAATATGGAGGGGCTTAGAAAGATTCACCCACTCTCTGGATCTACCTAGTTTTTACTCCACTGTTTAATTCCCAAGCTTTATTTAATAATAGAACAGTATAGGTAATCATTTCACTTTTGTTAGTGGTACTGTTCTCCATTTTTAAAGGTTTATTTATTTTATTTTTATGTATTAGTGTTTTTCCTTTACGTATTAGATGCACCATATGCATGCCCAGCAAACGCAGAGACCAGATGAGAGCATCAGATCCCCTGGGAATAAAGTTACAGAGAGTTGTGAGCAGCCCTGTGGATTCTGGGAATCAAACCTGGGTCCTCTTCAAGGGCAGAAAATGCTGCTGAGTCTCTCCATCCTTAAGAGAAATAGTTTTTGGGGGGGGGGGTTACTTTTGTTTTGTTTTTTGTTTGTTTGTTTGTTTTTAGAAAGGATCTCACTACTTGCTCTGGATGTCCTGGAACTGACTACGTACGCCAGGATGATCTCAAACTCACAGAGATCTGCCTGCCTCTGTCTCCTGAGTGCTGGAGTTAATGATGTGCATCATCAAACTCGGTGAGATAAAGTTGTTAATAAATTTTAGAAGGTTTCCACTCCCATCATAATATCTTCCTTAAAGCGAATGAGCTAATACTTGAACATCACAAGTTGCTTGGGCTTTTCTGATAAAGGAGACCATTGTGAAGGGTTGTTGAGTAAAATCATGCCAATAACTACAAACATCCTAATTCTAAAATAGAAGCGAATGATGCATAGTGGAACAAGGACCAACAGAAACAAACAAACAAAACATCAAAAAAGCAAATGTTACCACTGAAATGGCACTCTAGGTTGCTGCGATACAGATAAACAAGAGGAGCTGCTGAATATAAATTAATGTTCTATGACAAACACAAGGAGCAAAATAAAATGCTAAACATTCTCACTGAAAGGGAGAAAGATATGAATCAGCATAGTATTTTCTTAATGGAAATGTGACAAATCAAAACTTAACTGGAGTAGGGAGTGGTGGCACATGCCTTTGTTTCCAGCACTTGGGAGGCAGAGGCAGGAGGATCTCTGAGTTTGAGGGCAGCCTGGTCTACAAAGTGAGTTTCAGGATAGCCAGGGCTTCAAAGGGAAACACTTTCTCAAAAGAACTGAAAAAAAACTTGAAAATGTAATTACTAAGCTTACAAACATGTACATGAAGAGAGCATATGAAAATAAAAATTACTGCTTCCTAATATAAGAATTCTATTGGTGAAAGCTTATGTGTTCATAATAATTATATTAAAATTACATGTTTCAAGCAGGGGATTGCATACTGCATAGACAAACATCATGAATAAACTTCTGGAATAAAGTATATTTGAAAGCATCATAAGAAATATTGGAGCATAGTGGTACTCAGACAAAGAAAATATAGTCTGGGATATATATTTGTCACAGAATAAAATGAGAGAGAAAATCTATTTTATCAAGCAAAACATAAAAATAAAAAAGTAATAGCCCACCTGCCCAGAAACGTCTCCTCCAGCAGAATGGTTTTCCACTCCCACATCGGTCACTGGGTAAGGTGTAAGACTGGGGCTGAAGGCTATGAGGTCAGTCTTGGGCAGACCCTCTCCAGAACACACCCTTTGCTGTCTCTGCTGAGAGTATGACCAGGTCCCCACCGCGCTGGAGCACACCAGCACCGGCTTTCCAAGCCTGCACCCACCTTGCATAGGCACTGTGGAGCAGCGTAGCGCAGTGTACAGCAGCAGCGTGAGCACCAACAGGCTGGACACCGCGCAGATGGCGATGATCAAATACACGTTGATATCCACCAGCGACACCTCCCTGTCAGAGGAATTGGAGAACCCCTGGGAAGAAGCTTTTGGCACCTGGCCGCTCTCCACCAGAGACACCAGCACGGTGGCAGTGGCAGTCAACGTGGGTTCGCCATGGTCCTTCACCAACACCAATAGGCGCTGGCGCGGCGCATCAGCTTCATCCAAGGCACGTGTCGTACTGATCTCACCCGTGTACAGACCCACGCGGAAAGGACTGCGCATGCCCATAGCGGGCTGCAGCTCGTAAGACAGCCACGCATTGTAACCAGAGTCTGCATCCACCGCGCGCACCTTTGACACCACGTGTCCAGCACCCACTGACCGCGACACAAGTTGACTAAATTCGCCAGCATTTCCAACTGTCTGAGGCCCCAGCAGGGCGGGCGCATTGTCGTTCTCGTCCAGCACAAACACCTGCAGAGTCACATTGCTGCCCAGGGAAGGCACACCAGCATCCCGCGCGCTCACCTGGAACTGCAGCAGCTCCAGCTCCTCATGGTCCAGAGGCTGCAGGGCGAACACCTTGCCACTCTCCGCGTGCACAGACACGAAGCTCGACAGCGAGCGCTCGCCCACCCGCCTCTCCACCAGCGAGTAGGACACCAGTGCGTTCTCCTGCTCATCTGCGTCCATCGCTGACACCGTGAAGATGTGCGCGCCAGGCGGGTTGTTCTCCTTCACAAACACCGTGTATTCGGGCTGCGCGAACGCGGGTGCATTGTCGTTCACATCAGCTACTTCCACGGACACGCTGGCGGTGGCCCACAGAGAGGGTGAGCCCCCATCCCGGGCGGTCACCACCACCTTATAGTCAGGTGTGGTCTCTCTGTCCAGGGCGCTGTCCAGCACGAGCGAATAGTAATTCTTGAAGGTGGACACCAGCTTGAAGGGGACATGAGGAGTCAGGGAGCAGGTCACCTGCCCGTTGACTCCAGAGTCTTGGTCTGACACGCTGATCAGGGCGATTACAGTACCCAAAAGAGCGTCTTCTTTCACGGGAAGCGACAAAGGAGTGAGGATTATTTCTGGAGCGTTATCATTTTCATCCAGGATTTCCACGAGTACAGTGCAGTGAGCAACCAGAGGTGGATATCCTTTATCTGCAGCATCCACATGAATTTCATAATTGTTCCTGTCCTCAAAGTCAATAGCGCCATTTACTTTTATCTCTCCAGTTTTTTCGTTTATTAGAAATTTCTTCCTTATGCTAGATGGGGTCAACGAACTAAACGAATACTCCACTTCCTTGTTTACTCCTTCATCTGCATCAGTAGCATTCAGCCATATTACTAGCGTTTGATTCTCATTATTCTCAGACATCTTAACTTCGTAAACAGATCTGTCAAACACGGGAGCATTATCATTAGCATCCAACACCTGGATCAACAGAGAAACCGATCCTGTAAACTCGGGTTTGCCTCCATCCGTTGCTGTCAGTAACAACTTTAGCTGAGGATTTTCTTCCCGATCTATCAGTTTTCGAAGAACAAGCACTGGGAATTCGCCTTTGCCCTTTTTGTTTACAATATCAAGGACAAAATATTCATTTGAACTGAGTTTGTAAGTAAGCATCGCGTTCTCACCAACATCTGCATCAGAGGCGCCTTCTAGTGGAAATCGAGAATCAAGCAGTCTAGATTCAGGTACCAAGATCTTTTGTTCTGCTACAGAGAACATTGGAGGGTTGTCGTTAATATCCCTCACCTCCACCTCCACGTGGAAAACCTGCAGCGGCCGGTCCACGATCACCTCCAGGTGGATGCCACACTCCGCGCTCCGCCCGCACAACGCCTCCCGGTCGATCCGAGAATTCACAAACAAAATGCCATTCTGCAGATTTACCTCCAGAAGGTCCCCGCGGTCCTTGGACGCCACCCTGAACAGGCGGGGCACCAGCTCCGCCAGCTCCAGCCCCAGGTCCTGAGCGATGCGGCCCACGAAGGTTCCGTGTTTGGCCTCCTCGGGGATGGAGTAGTGGAGCTGGCCACTCCCTGCTTTCCAGGCTGCGAGGAGCAGAAGCCAGAGCAGCAGACGCCAAGCTCCATGGCTCAAGCATCTGGACATCACCATAGAACCATTCTGTTGTCTTAAAACTCCATGAATATGCCATGTAGAATGCACACACGTTTTAATATCTTCTGGTCGATTTCCTAGTCTCATTTTTTAAAGTCGAAACGCTGAGATCTCTGAATGTAGCTATTTCCTAACCCTCGAGAAACAGCGAATTATGTCTTTGTTCTCAAAAGCTACTATTTTGTGGACAGCAGCGACATCCAGTGGCTAAATGTGTAAGTATATGTCTATGAGTGCAATTTTTCTTTAATTCACATCTTTGATTTATTTCTGTGGATTATTATCTCTGTGGACACTTAGTGACACACATTACATTTCTTTAACAAGTTTTAATCTTTAGTGTGGATCCATAGTACAACTTTTTCTTCAAGGTGAAACCACAAGAAGTGATTCTTTCCTTGATCTTGTGATAACTACCAGCTAAATTTAACATGCCCTTAAGAGTCATGAAATAATAAGAGGGCTGATAATTTAATGTGCAAAGGGTGTAGGCTCCTTCAAGTAGTAATAGTCAATTCAATTACTTTTGACATTGTTTTAAGGTAAAGTAAATTTTATTTAGACAGCAATTTCAAGACACTGATTCAGTTGTGTGTTAGATGCTTGTGACTCCGAAGTCAACGCTAGCATGTAGAGATTGCCAACGTCCCCATCAGCCATCCTTCCACTTATATTTTTATATACATTCCTAGTAACCATGCAACTTTGGCTTCCATCCATGCAAACTCTCCGTGTGCCTTTTCCCACCTTCATAATATTATCTCAATAGTAAGAAAACATTGTGTAAATTATAGATTATTGAAGTCTGGGGAGGTTCTTCGGGAGAATGAGCCCTTCATAAGTATGAACTATTCTTAGACCCCAGTTTGGATGCATTTTTTTATGATGCTTATGAGCAAATCAGGCTCCTCAGGAGCAAAACACATGAATTTCCTTTGGAAAACTGTCACTCTCCAGTGCCTAAACTCTGCCTAGTACACGGACTAAAAGGGATGATTATTGTATTTAAGAAAATGAAAATCTGCTACATCCGTTACACCTTATATTGACTAAAGAATCTCATTTTGAATAAAGTAATTGACAAATTCATGACTACTGCTTTCAGAGTTTGCTAAAGGAAAGCATTTCCATCTTTTCGAAATTTTAAGTAGTCTCTGCATTTCTGTCGTCCAATGTATCCCCATCAACACAACTTACCTTGAATTCGGACCTATACCTTCAAATGTTTCCGTTTGAGGTTGTTTTTCACATTCCATGCATCGTTTTGGGTTCAAGTATTTGCTTTTTGTTTTGCTTCATTGGGAGAGGAGTTGAGACAGGGTCTCTTTACATACCCCTGTCTGTCCTCGAATTCACTTTGTAGACTAGGCTAGCCTCAGACTCACAGAGATCTGCCTGCCTCTGCCTCCAGAGTTCTGAGATTAAAGATGTGCACCACTACCCCCTGCAGGTTCAATTATTTGAATACATAGTATAGACTGAGGGGAGTTACCCGTGTCATTTGCATCCAAGACAACTCTGTCTTTTAGAGCTAATACTTTCGGCACTGACTTTGTTCTTGGTAACTATAAGATGCGTTCCCTTCTCACTCATGTCTACATTGGTGCAATCGGCAAGTTGGCATTTTATAGTAATCCACATTATCTCCCCACTTACAGGCTGCCATCATATACAAATTTCAGAATTTGTGAAATACCTGTGGGGTTAATTTATCTTTGGGTACATGAGGAAACTTAAGCACAAGGAATCCAAGGATGTAAGACTTTTAAAAGGCTGAGAAATTAAACAGTGTGGAGATAAAATACACGTTGTTTTGCCTAACAGCTGACAGTGTAGGCCTCTATACCAACTCCACTCGATCTAAGATGGAATTTTGAAATTAAAAATGAGGTGTCCTTTATTCTGGTTCTTCCTGGGATTTTAGTTTGTTAAGTGCAAATGAAAAGAATTAAAAAAATAACTTGGGCTAAAGGTACAGTTAAAGAACCACCACCCAAAAGCCACAAATGACAGTTTCATAGTGTTAAGTATAGCACGTAAGGACATTGAAGATACGTTAGATACTTGTCTTGTGGAATAATAAGAGAAAAGCAAATTTTTATTCATCATAAGGAAGTTTTTTCTAATTTTCAGGCTATTAATTACAAGGGAATTTAACGGTTTAAATCTTTGCGTCCCAAATTTTTAATCACTAAACCAAAAAAAAGGTAATTTGAAATATCCCTTTCTGAAGAAAGAAACTTTTAACTACTGGGAGAGAGTGTTTTCTCTAATATCACAAGAGGAATAGTTAACATTATAGAAATCGCTGTCTGTAAATATTTTCTTATAATTTACATTAAAAGAAATTTTGGGATATATTTTACTTTCATTGAAAGGAGAGTCATAGTTATAATCTTTGTAATAGAATTATATTTCTGATTTGGGGGATTGTTTTTGTCATCGTTGTGGTTTGTTAAGTTTTGACTTTTTTTGAGGCAGGGTCTCTCTATGTAGTCCTGACTGTTCTGGAACTCGCTATGTAAACCAGGCTAATCTTGAACTCACAAAGATGCACCTGCCTCTGCCTCTATGCTAAGATTAAAGGTGTGTGCCACCATGCCAAGCCTAGAATTAGGTTTCTAAGTAGAGAAGTGGTTTTCTATGACTCCCTGGTTGTTTTGTGTCTCCATCCAGAAAACAGTTGGAATTTTACATTCATGTTAACTGGATGACTACTAAGCCATTGTGGGTTGTTTTGTTGTGGCTGCTGTTGTTTGGTTAGTTTTTGTTTTTCACAACGAATACCTTTCAAGTGATGTTGAAGCTCAGCATTAGCATCGGATTCACACATTTTGGTTTTTAAATAAAACGATGTTATTATACTAATGTTTTAATTAAAATTAGCTGTTCGTTGAGCAACAAGTGCAGCTACTTATTCTAACAGGAGTGTGCAAACACAAGTCTTGCCCTAATTTAGATATCTGCAATTTAAAAACCTCTGGTAGAATTGTAGAGAATGAAAAACAGTATATAAATAAAGTAAGAAATTCTTCCACGAAGAAACAAGTACACGAATAAATGCAATTCTACAGTAACTCACCTTCTCATAGGAGTCTAAAGAAACAGATGGTTCTCCGGATCCATCTGCAGATCCAGGACACGGAGGTAGACCTGGGCTGAAGGCCATGAGATCGGCCTTGGGCAGACCCTCTCCAGAGCACACCCTCTGTCGCCTCTGTTGCGAGTATGACCAGGTCCCTACTGCACTGGAGCACACCAGCACGGGTTTCCCCGTCCCGCAAGCGCCCCCCGTGGGCGCCATGGAGCAGCGCAGCATGGTGTACAGCAGCAGCGTGAGCACCAACAGACTGGACACCGCGCAGATGGCGATGATCAGATACACGTTGACATCCACTAAAGATGATTCAGGCACAGGAGCACCTACAGAGGACCTTGAAGAGGTCTTTGGTACCTGGCCATTTTCCACTAGAGACACCAGCACGGTGACCGTCGCAGTTAACTGAGGCTCACCATGGTCCTTCACTAGCACCAGCAGGCGCTGTCTAGTCCCATCTGCCTCGTCCAGGGCCCTTGTGGTGCTGATCTCGCCGGTGTATAGGCCTACACGGAATGGGCTGCGTGTACTGCCTGGCCACGACTGCAGTTCATAAGAAAGCCAAGCATTGTAACCAGAGTCAGCATCTACAGCGCGAACCTTCGCCACCACATGACCAGGCTCCACAGACCTGGGCAACAACTGATTGAACACTCCATCTGCACTGCCCGTCCCAGACCCAAGCAATACAGGCGCATTGTCGTTCTCGTCCAGCACAAACACCTGCAGAGTCACATTGCTGCCCAGGGAAGGCACACCAGCATCCCGCGCGCTCACCTGGAACTGCAGCAGCTCCAGCTCCTCATGGTCCAGAGGCTGCAGCGCGAACACCTTGCCGCTCTCCGCGTGCACAGACACGAAGTTCGATAGCGAGCGCTCGCCCACCCGCCTCTCCACCAGCGAGTAGGACACCAGCGCGTTCTCCTGCGCATCTGCGTCTATGGCCGACACCGTGAAGATGTGTGCGCCAGGCGGGTTGTTCTCCTTCACAAACACCGTGTATTCGGGCTGCGCGAACGCGGGTGCGTTGTCATTCACATCAGCCACTTCCACGGACACGCTGGCTGTGGCCCACAGCGAGGGCGAGCCCCCATCCCGGGCTGTCACCACCACCTTATAGTCAGGTGTGGTCTCTCTGTCCAGGGCGCTGTCCAGCACGAGCGAATAGTAATTCTTGAAGGTGGACACCAGCTTGAAGGGGACATGAGGGGTCAGGGAGCAGGTCACCTGCCCGTTGGCACCTGCATCTAGATCAGTCACGCTGATCAAGGCTACAACTTTCCCCACCTGTGCGTCTTCTTTAACAGGAAGCCAGAGCGTTTTGACAGTCAGCTGTGGAGCGTTGTCGTTAGCATCTACAACTTCCACAAGAACTGTACAGTGACCAATCAGTGGTGGGAAGCCTTTATCACGTGCCTCTAATGGAATCTTGTAAGCTTTACTTTCTTCGAAATCAATAACTCCTATAACTGTAATTTCTCCGCTCACAGCATCCATGTGAAACTTGGATTTTATATCTGGGGAAATATCACTAGAAAATGAGTACATAACGTCCCCATTCACGCCTTCGTCTAAGTCTGAGGCATTGACTTTGATTACCAACGTCCCATTTGGAACGTTCTCGGGTAATTTCACGGTATAGAGAGATCTGTCAAAAACCGGAGCATTGTCGTTGACGTCCAGCACTGTGATGAGTAACTGAACGGTGCCGGTCAGCTCGGGTTTGCCTCCGTCGGTGGCCGTGAGCAATAAGCGCATCTCTGCAGTTTCTTCTCTGTCTAATGGTTTCCGCAAAACAAGCCCAAGAGGTTTCACCTGTTCGTGGTCAGGTGGTACATCCAGAGAGAAATGTTCATTGGTGCTCAATCTGTAAGTCAGCAGAGCATTGGAACCGACATCTGCATCTGACGCGCCCTCTAGTGGAAATCGCGAGTCAAGCAGTCTGGATTCCGGAATAAATAGAGTCTTTTGTGTGCTTGGGAACACCGGTGGATTGTCATTAATGTCCCTCACCTCCACCTCCACGTGGAAAACCTGCAGCGGCCGGTCCACGATCACCTCCAGGTGGATGCTACACTCCGCGCTCCTCCCGCACAGCGCCTCCCGATCGATCCGAGAATTCACAAACAAAATGCCATTCTGCAGATTTACCTCCAGAAGGTCTCCAAAGCCCTTGGAATCCAATTGAAACAGACCCGGCACCAACTCTGGCAGCTGCAGTTCAAGATCCTGAGCGATGCGGCCCACGAAGGTTCCGTGTTTAGCTTCCTCTGGGATGGAATAGTGGAGCTGGGCGCTCCCCACCTCCCAAACTGTGAGGAGCAGTAGCGAAAACCCTAGACTCCAGCCCTCTGGGACTGCTCCGCCTAAATACAGCATTTCAGGAGCTTGATAATTCCAGTTCGCTTAAATTACCTCCAGTGAAGACAAGCCATCTATCTGGTTCTCTCAATTCCACGCTCCCGAGTTCACCATTGCTCACCGGCGTGAAAAAGAATGGAGCGTCTTTTCTCCCGGAAAAAGGATGGCTGTGCTTGTATTGAATTAGAACGAATAAGAAGGCCAAGAGCGACATCAGGTGGCCCAAAGAGTAAGTACACATTTGGCGAATAGGGTACTTGCCAAAGTACTTGCCATAGACTTGCCAAACCTTACTTTACTCTCTGAATTTTATCATTGTTGAAATAGAAAACCACCTTTCTCTTCCTGCAGGTATTATTAGATTACTGATATTTGAAACTACAAAATACCATAATTACAGTTCTCTTGTGTCTGAGAAAACTATCCACATAACTTTAAAATACTGATGAAAATAGAGTGGTGATTAAAATTGATCAGTTACACAATCACAAATATTAAATTTGAAAATCATTTTGTTCTGTAACTCAAGATCATCCATATTCCTAAATTTGAGATTCTGATGTTACAGACTGCTGTGGGTCACTATGCCTAGGGAAACTAGGTGGCCAGAAATATACTGATCAAAAATAAACTTTTTCATGCCGGATGAAAGTAATCAGTAATTATATTTATGAAGTAATTTTCTCAAGTAATTTCCTGAATTGTAATTGTGTAAAGTATTTATAGAGTATAATTTAATTAAATATCCCTCTTAGAGAGAAAATGTTATATATATTTCTCTTTATTAATATTTATATAACTGTTCCCACCATTGTGTTTATTCCTACACCGACATAAGGTGATTGGTTTCAACCACTGTATATCAAACAGCAATCTCTTCTTCATCTCTTCTGCAGCTTGTATTATATCCCTCCAAAGTACATTTCAATTTCAGGATCATTCATTCCGGGTTTAGGGAAGAGGTCTACCTTTAAAGCTAGGATCCCTTTCTTCATGGGTTCTACTTAAGAGAGACGCTCTTTTGAGTTCTAGTCTCTCATTCAAACATGTAAATTGATTAATTAAATCTATTGTTAGTCCTCAAAATCACAGACGTTGTTGATAATGATTGAAATGATCAGTCATCAAATACGATGCTAGATGATAAAAAGGGTCTTAAACGCCGTTTGTCCTTTGTAAAACCAATTAAAATTGAGGAAGAAGCTATGATGAAGTCACATCTGAGAGTCAGGTAGATGTCAACGCAATAGGAAAAATAAAGTCATTTCCACAAAGAAAAGGCTGTGCATTCTATTCAAATAGTGAAATATGCAAACACATACAGAAATCAAAAGTCCTTAAAACTGAGAGCTAAAGTGATTTATTTATGTAGAGCATTTTGATAGACAAATAAGATGATAGACCTAGACAGACAGGAATCATAAAAAATGTAAAACCAACCATAAAAAGAAACTTACTTTCTGATACCTTTCATTTGGGAAAAAAGGATAAAATCTAGTCATAAATTACATGGTGCCATTATGTCTCGACCAGGCTCTAAGAATCCAGAGTCCCAGAAACCCCTAATTCACTTCCATTAAGTCTAGCCTTTCTCTTCTGAGGAATGTGCTCCATAGCTAATTAATATGCAATGTCGGGACAAATGAAACAGACACAAGAAGCAAAAAGAGAAAGAAGTTCTAGAATTTACACATTGAAAGACAAGTATCTTAGACTTTTCAATAATTTACTTCCAAAAAGCAAAATATTTCTACATGAACTAAAGAATCCTCATTATTTTGAGTATTTTATAATGATTTATATATTATGCATCTACCTACAACAATGGAATTGGAATTACTGCACACAATATTCTTGTTGTTTAAAGTTTTGTTAAATCATATTAATTGCAAACTCAATGTAGAGTCTGGGGGAAAGGTGCTAGAATTTGAACCAGAACCCTTGAACATACTATGGAACATTTTTATGAAATACGCCAACTTATACACAAAAGATTAACACAAGTTTACTGTATCACTGACTCAAGTTTAGCCGATGTTTATCAGAAGAGCAACTACTGACCAGACAAGGATGTTCAAAAAATATTAAATTATTAAAAATATTGTAAAATTTCTGTACCTGTAAAATAAATAAATAAAACCTGAAATGGTGAAAATTGCCAGATCCCAGAACTTGGGGCTGAGTCAAAAGGATTATGAGGTTTAGGTAAATTGGAGATACAAGGTTGACACCATTTTTTAAAAAAGAAATAAGAAAAAGGAAATAAAAATTAATAAATTGAAGGTTTATTGATAGCGGCCTCATACATTTGTCTTCTCATTGTTTTACTTTTGGCTGGCTTATTAAAAATGAAGGAGAAAGTGAAAGCTAAACATTGGAAAGGAAATAACTGCATTTTATGACTAAAAGGCTCAAAAGAGGAATAAATATTACAATATCTCGAAACTACTGGAGCTAAAATGAAAGATAAACCATGAAATAAATTAATATAAGTGTAAACAGACGATAGTGTTTAAAATATACCTTTCCAATAATACTACAGACTACATTAAAAGCTTCGAGCATAATCATGAAATTTAAATGTTTGGAGGAATGCATTTCCATGGACTTCCCTAAAGTTCTGTCCTAGAAGATTAAAATCATATGAAGGCTAAAATCGGTATCCCGCACATAAGAAACTGTGACAATCTGAAGAGACAGAGAGTCGGCATATAGGTAATCAGTGTGTGACATGTCAGTTGAACCCAAAAGTATCAGGCCAAACTAAAAAAGTAAAATCTCAGATGTAAAAAAAAAAATAAAAGTATACAACACAGAAGTTTTAAACAAGAGCTTGCTGATGGTTGTGGCGGCGGAGGCAGCGGCAGCATTGATGGCAGCGGTGGCAATGACCAAGCATGCCTTTTATTCCACCACTTGGGAGGCAGAGGTAGGCAGATCTCTGTGAGTTCAAGGCCAGCCTGGTCTACAGAGTGAATTCCAGGACAGAAAGGGCTGTTACACAGGGATACCCTGTCTCGAAAAACCAACAACAATAATAAACTAGGTAAAATTATTTTAAACTAAAAAAATGTTGAATGTTGCCAATAACTTGCAAATGTGGAATACCATGAATATAATTACAAAGTTTCTACATTTTATATATTTCTAAGTATAAATGGACTTACTTGAAAACCATGGTCAACATTTAAATCTTGCCCTTCACCAATGGCCTCTGATCCTGGACGCGGTGGAAGACTGGGGCTGAAGGCCATGAGGTCGGTCTTGGGCGGACCCTCACCAGAGCACACCCTCTGCCTCCTCTGCTGTGAGTATGACCAGGTCCCCACCGCGCTGGAGCACACCAGCACTGGCTTCCCAGGTCCACTGGCGCCCTCGCTATTCGCAGGCAAAGCTGAGCAGCGCAGCGCTGTGTACAGCAGCAGCGTGAGCACCAACAGGCTCGACACGGCGCAGATGGCAATGATTAGGTACACGTTGACATCCACCAGTGACGTCTCTGGGACTGAAGCATGCCCTGATGTCTGAGAAAAGGACTTTGGCGCCTGGCCGCTTTCCACTAGAGACACTAACACAGTTGCAGTGGCTGTCAGTGCAGGCTCTCCATGGTCCTTCACCAGCACCAACAGAGTCTGTCGAGCAGCATCTGCCTCATCCAGGGCACGCGTTGTGCTGATCTCTCCCGTGTACAGACCCACGCGAAAGGGACTGCGCATGCTTCCTGATGCCGGCTGCAGCTCATAAGACAGCCATGCATTGTAACCAGAGTCCGCATCTACAGCGCGCACCTTCGCTACTACGTGCCCTGAACCCACGGATTTAGGCACCAGCTCGCTCACTGACCCGCCGGCTCTTACAGCTCCGTGGGGCAGTAGCGTGGGCGCATTGTCGTTCTCGTCCAGCACAAACACCTGCAGAGTCACATTGCTGCCCAGGGAAGGCACACCAGCATCCCGCGCGCTCACCTGAAACTGCAGCAGCTCCAGCTCCTCATGGTCCAGGGGCTGCAGCGCGAACACCTTGCCGCTCTCCGCGTGCACAGACACGAAGCTCGACAGCGAGCGCTCGCCCACCCGCCTCTCCACCAGCGAGTAGGACACCAGCGCGTTCTCCTTCTCATCTGCGTCCATGGCCGACACCGTGAAGATGTGCGCACCAGGCGGGTTGTTCTCCTTCATGAACACCGTGTATTCGGGCTGTGCGAACGCGGGTGCATTGTCGTTCACATCAGCTACTTCCACGGACACGCTGGCTGTGGCCCACAGTGAGGGCGAGCCCCCGTCCCGGGCAGTCACCACCACCTTATAGTCAGCTGTGGTCTCTCTGTCCAGGGCGCTGTCCAGCACGAGCGAATAGTAATTCTTGAAGGTGGACACCAGCTTGAAGGGGACATGAGGAGTCAGGGAGCAGGTCACCTGCCCGTTGGCTCCAGAGTCCAGGTCTGAAACACTAATTAGAGCAATGACCGTACCCAGTGCAGCGTCCTCTCGAACAGGCAGCGATAAGGAAGTCAATGTGATCTGAGGCACATTGTCATTTTCATCCAATACCTTCACTAGAACAGTGCAATGACCCGCCATCGGAGGGTGTCCTTTGTCCGTCGCGTCAA
This sequence comes from Arvicola amphibius, assembly GCF_903992535.2. NCBI lineage: Eukaryota > Metazoa > Chordata > Mammalia > Rodentia > Cricetidae > Arvicola > Arvicola amphibius. The sequence continues at coordinate 114,079,568 of NC_052051.1, read as the reverse complement.
CGCGGATTTTGTAGACATCGACTTGTTCAAAATCCAAGTTCCCTTGAATTATGATCTCTCCTGTATCTGTATCTATGCTAAACTGCTCAAGAACCATGGGCGGCACCAGCCTATTAAAAGAGTAAGAAATTGCTGAATTGGTTCCTTCGTCCCTGTCAGAAGCGTTCAGTCTAATAACCGTCGTCCCGTTGTGTGAGTTTTCCAATATTCTCACTTCATATTCAGACTGCTGGAAAGTAGGGGCGTTATCGTTCACATCCAGCACAGTGACCAGCAGCTGAACAGAGCCTGTGAGCTCAGGTTTGCCTCCGTCCGTGGCTGTCAGGAGCAGCTTATGCTCAGGAGCATCCTCTCTGTCCAAGGATTTTCTTAATACTAACTCAACCTGTTTGTTTTCTTCATTCTTTGAATTCACAGTTAGTGTGAAGTAATCATTAGAGTCAAGTCTGTAGGTTAAAATTGAATTAGCACCAATATCTGCGTCAGATGCGCCCTCTAGCAGAAACCTAGAGTCTAACATTCTGGATTCTGAAACATGCAGCTTTTGTTCTTTTACCGGGAACACAGGCGGGTTGTCGTTAATGTCCCTCACCTCCACCTCCACGTGGAAAACCTGCAGCGGCCGGTCCAAGATCACCTCCAGGTGGATGCTACACACCGCGCTCCGCCCGCACAGCGCCTCCCGATCGATCCGAGAATTCACAAACAAAATGCCATTCTGCAGATTTACCTCCAGAAGGTCCCCGCGGTCCTTGGACGCCACCCTGAACAGGCGGGGCACCAGCTCCGCCAGCTCCAGCCCCAGGTCCTGAGCGATGCGGCCCACGAAGGTTCCGTGTTTGGCCTCCTCGGGGACGGAGTAGTGGAGCTGGCCACTCCCTGCCTCCCAGGTTGTGAAGATTAAAAACAAGAGCAGCAGCTGCCGGGAATCCGGACCTCCTCGCCAAGAAAACACCATGTCAGGTATTCCTTTTGTTCTTTTGAGAAAATCCGGTTTTGATATCAAGGTCAACTGTTGTGCGTTAGGAATTCTTTAATCCAGTTGAGCTGCAACTGCAGTTGTTCAGGTTTTAAGAGACATTCTGCTGCTGGAATGGCTTGGGATCTTGGCTAGTCAGAACTTAATAGACAGCGACATCATGCGGCTCCAAAGGGTAATGATTCCAAAGGTTTACCCGAATCTGGGCAATAGTTGGGTTCCTCCATGACTGAATATTTTTTTCATTTTTCATTCTTTAGTAGCAGATCCTTAGCGTTACAAGTGAATGTACGTTTGTCTTTTGTCTCCTTACAGAAATTTAGTTTCAGTGAGAGTTCTCTTCATAAGGAAAAAGATTTATTCTCAATAATTTAAATGCTAGTTTAGCATATGTTAACATTCTCTGCAATATATATTATGACCTAGGAATAACATGGATATCACAGGTATAAACTGACCTCCTCGCATGTGTGTGAAAGGAATTTATTCACTGGTTTCTGATCAGTTTAATACATTATTATATATTAGCATATAATTCTAATTTTTCTTAAGTTCATATGTGTTCCTGTGAATTCTTCTTAAATTTCTAATTGATTTATTTGGTGACCATAAAACTTCTTAAACTATTTTGCTTACTAAATCTTGGAAAATGAAAACATGTATTTTTTAAACATTCATTCAATGTGTGTGTAATGTGTCAAATAGGCCATTTACTACCTTTCCTTTGTAGATTTCTCAGCCATTATAAATCCTAACAATTTTCAATTACTGGTCTTTGCTGGATTTGGATCTTTCTGCTGCTCCAAAATATGAATATTTTCCAAAATTATGACTTCATCTGCTTCATGGTTCTTGCCCTGAATGTGATTCCTGTCTATTTCAATGTCTTTAGGTTAGTTTATCTTTTGAAGCATGTTTAAATCTATAATGACAAAGCCAGGGTGGTGGATGCTGTTCATCATAGTAATAGGGAGGCAGAGTCAGGAGGAGTGTTGTGAGTTCAAGGAATTCCAGAACAGCTAGGGCTACACAGTAAGACCTGTCTCAAAAATTTCAAAATAAATTTCAATACTTACCCCCAAATCTAAACATTTGAACATTCCAATTTCTATATTTTATTCATTCTTCAACCTTTGTATTCCCAAGCCATGAATCACTGGTTTCCCCTTGCATACAATATTTAAAGTTTCCCAAGACTCTTCCCATTTTATATATAATAACTGTTATATTTATGACTACAAAATCTACTGAGACTTCTAGCATTTGGTTTCTATTTAACAAGTACAAGGACTTCAGACTCATATCAAAGACATCATGGTCAATCTTCTTCATGTTGTCTCTGACCACTTTCCAAGTCATATTTTGTAGGAAAGGCCCCATCTCTTCCTAAATACCTTCTGTTCAAGTTTTCTTCTACTTCATTTTCATCCCTGAAAATGCTACCCCCCATATTTACATCAGAAATCAGTTCTCCCAGAATTCACTGTATTTCTTACATTGATTCAATAAGAGGCGTGTTTGTTGGAATTCCTCTAGTGGCCTTTCACTAAATCTCTGATCATTTCCAAGAAGTGTTGCTGTTTTCTAGATCCCTATCCCTGCAATCTCTGAAGTACCTACGAGAGATGCATTGCATTGAACTTTTCTAGGGTTTTTTAATGTAGTCCTAACTAAAGCATTTTATTTTTCTAAAATTAAGTAAAGCTAACATTTTACTTAAGTTCTTAAAAATCTGGATGTTTGTGGACACAATAAGCATGTAATCACAGGATATCTTAACTGCTTCTTAGTCCTTGGAATAAGAATACTTCATTAGCTTCAGATGATAAATGTACCAAAAACACACAGACAAGATAGTAAATCAGAAAAGAGGGATAATGGAATTTTCCACGAAGCAGTTACATTTACCCTTGTTTTATGTTTAAAAAGGCTATCTCTATAAATACCATTAAAGATGTTACGAATAAAATGAACTCACAGAATCTCTTAGAACTTTTACAAACAATAAATATATCCCATAGCCAGAAAAGAAAAACCTGAAAAAGTTTGTATCTCTCATAAGTGATTTCACAACCAAAACTCATGGTAACTCGTGAATATAGAGGTGGCCGTAATAATGACTCCTGTCAACATCTACTGCATCCAAAGATGAATGATTTTAATTTCTATTAAGTTGTTGGCTAAGGCTTTAAAACGGCATGAGCAGATAAAACAAAAATTTAAAAAGCAATGAAACAACTACAAATTACCAGCACTAAAACTCGCTAACAATCATAAGTACTCCCCGATTATTCTATAATAGTTAAACAAAAGCAGAATGTGGTGTGCTCGTGGTGTGCTCGTGGTGTGCTCGTGGTGTGCTTGTGGTGTTCTTGTGGTGTGCTCGTGGTGTGCTCGTGGTGTGCTCGTGGTGTGCTCGTGGTAAATCTCCCGTGGGAGCTGCTCATGAATGAACACCTTTGTTTTCACTTACAATGAAAACAAGAACACGATATTTTAAAATAATCTCATAGCATGTATTATAATTTAGCCAACTTTGAAAGTTGAAAATTTGAAAGCAACACGAGATTTTGTTTTGTTTTCAGACAGGATTTCTTTGTGTATCCCTGCCTGTCCTGGAACTCATTCTGTAGACCAGGCTGGCCTCAGACTCAGAGATCCGCCATTCTTTGCCTCCCAAGTGCTGGGATTCAAGGTATTTGTGCCACCACTGCCCAGAAAAAGGATTTTTTGGTTTGGTTTGATTTTTTGTTTGTTTGGATTTTTTTATAACATGAGTTTTATAAACAACACTGCACTCCATGGATGCTCGCAAGAGACACTTGAACCAGTAAATCGTGACGAATCTGAGTAATGAAATTAGATGCAGGTACTTTACATGAGGATGAAACAAAAGACGACATATGACTTGCAAAAGAAGAATTGCGAAAATGCAGAAATGGTTTTGATTGTTATTTTTCTCAAACAGAAAGGCATATTGTATATGTACTAATAGTTTTAGTATATACAACAGAAACCAAAACCTCCCAGAATTCAGAGAGGTAAATACTTTAGTGTAAAAGCTGAAGACTTTCACTGTATGCTAGGGTTGATTCTTCTGTTTTGAATGTGAATAAACTTCCTATACAAAGGGGTCAAATAAATCAATATGTAAGTATATTTAAGGCTATATTTTAAAATAATATTAAAATTGCAAACATGGCAAACACAATCCTACAAATAAGATAAAAAAAGAAAGTGCTTCACAAATATGATTGGAGAATATAAATTGTTGCAGTAAGAAATAGAAGTAATTCAACTTCTAGGGTAAAGAAATTACAGCAACAACGTTGAAATACATGTTGTGGCAGAATATGCACAATACAGAGAACGATCAATGGGTCAACATATGTATTTAAATTACTTCACTGTAGGATTTATAAAGATAGAATTGGGTGGAGCTTACCTATCGTGCTATGGGCACTGGCACCTATCCTAAGAGGTGTGGGCAATGAATAGCACACTAGATATGCAAACACTTAATTTTGGGAATCGGCTATGTAAAGACATTGTTCATATTAGCAAATTATTTATCAAAACTATAGGTCCACGTAAATTACCAACTTTATGAAAGAGAACCCCAAAGTGGCCTGAAATTCCCTTTGTAAGTCAGACTAGATTCAAAATCAAGTATCTTCCTGCCTCAATCTCTCTGGTGCTGGAATTTATGGGGATGCCTCATGAAAAACAGCTAAACGCTTTTCCTCAAGCCTGAGGGAATAAATATTTAAGACTCACGTTGTCTGTAGAGCTGGGGCCCTGAGGTAGGCTGGGGCTGAAGGCCATGAGGTCGGTCTTGGGCGGACCCTCTCCAGAGCACACCCTCTGCCGCCTCTGCTGTGAGTATGACCAGGTTCCCACCGTGCTGGAGCACACCAGCACGGGCTTTCCCGGAGCACAGGCTCCATCTGTGGGCGTCGCCGAGCAGCGCAGCGCGGTGTACAGCAACAGCGTGAGCACCAACAGGCTGGACACGGCACAGATGGCAATGATCAGGTACACGTTGACATCCACTAGCCCCTGATTCAGGCTGGAGGCTCCAACAGACACCTTAGCTGATACCTTCTGTGTTTGGCCGCTGTCTACCAGAGAAAGCAACACCGTGGCTGTGGCGGTCAGCGAAGGTTCTCCGTGGTCCTTCACCAACACTATAAAGCACTGTCGCAATGCATCTGTCTCCTCCAGAGCGCGAGTGGCGCTGATTTCGCCCGTATACAGACCAACGCGGAAAGGACTACGAATTCCACCCGCAGCTGGCTGAAGCTCATAGGATAGCCACGCATTGTAGCCAGAGTCCGCATCTATCGCCCTAACTTTCGCCACAACTTGACCAGGCACTAAAGCGCGAGTAACCACCTCGTTCACTGTGCTAACAGCCCCATTTGTCAAAGGCCCCAGAAGCGCGGGCGCGTTGTCGTTCTCGTCCAGCACAAACACCTGCAGAGTCACATTGCTGCCCAGGGAAGGCACACCAGCATCCCGCGCGCTCACCTGGAACTGCAGCAGCTCCAGCTCCTCATGGTCCAGGGGCTGCAGCGCGAACACCTTGCCGCTCTCCGCGTGCACAGACACGAAGCTCGACAGCGAGCGCTCGCCCACCCGCCTCTCCACCAGCGAGTAGGACACCAGCGCGTTCTCCTGCGCATCCGCGTCCACCGCTGACACCGTGAAAATGTGCGCGCCAGGCGGGTTGTTCTCCTTCACAAACACCGTGTATTCTGGCTGCGCGAACGCGGGCGCGTTGTCGTTTACGTCAGCCACCTCCACGGACACGCTGGCTGTGGCCCACAGCGAGGGCGAGCCCCCGTCCCTGGCTGTCACCACCACCTTATAGTCAGGTGTGGTCTCTCTGTCCAGGGCGCTGTCCAGCACGAGCGAATAGTAATTCTTGAAGGTGGACACCAGCTTGAAGGGGACATGAGGGGTCAGAGAACAGGTCACCTGCCCGTTGGCACCAGAATCACGGTCAGAAACACTAATTAAGGTGACAACTCTTCCAGGTTGGCTGTCTTCAGATATAGGGAGCGACAAGGAACTGACAGTCAGCTGTGGAGCGTTGTCGTTAGCATCTACAACTTCCACAAGAACTGTGCAGTGTCCAGGCAGTGGTGGGAAGCCTTTATCACGTGCCTCTAATGGAATCTTGTAAGCTTTACTTTCTTCGAAATCAATAACTCCTATAACTGTAATTTCTCCGCTCACAGCATCCATGTGAAACTTGGATTTTATATCTGGGGAAATATCATTAGAAAATGAGTACATAACGTCCCCATTCACGCCTTCGTCTAAGTCTGAGGCATTGACTTTGATTACCAAGGTCCCGTTTGGAACATTCTCGGGTAATTTCACAGTATAGAGAGATCTGTCAAAAACCGGAGCATTGTCATTGACGTCCAGCACTGTGATGAGTAACTGAACGGTGCCGGTCAGCTCGGGTTTGCCTCCGTCGGTGGCCGTGAGCAATAAGCGCATCTCTGCAGTTTCTTCTCTGTCTAATGGTTTCCGCAAAACAAGCCCAAGAGGTTTTACTTGTTCGTGGTTTGGTGGTACGTCCAGAGAGAAATGTTCATTGGCGCTCAGTCTGTAAGTCAGCAGAGCATTGGAACCGACATCTGCATCTGACGCGCCCTCTAGTGGAAATCGCGAGTCAAGCAGTCTGGATTCCAGAATAAATAGAGTCTTTTGTGTGGTTGGGAACAGGGGAGGGTTGTCGTTAATGTCCCTCACCTCCACCTCCACGTGGAAAACCTGCAGCGGCCGGTCCACGATCACCTCCAGGTGGATGCTACACTCCGCGCTCCTCCCGCACAGCGCCTCCCGGTCGATCCGAGAATTCACAAACAAAATGCCATTCTGCAGATTTACCTCCAGAAGGTCCCCGCGGTCCTTGGACGCCACCCTGAACAGGCGGGGCACCAGCTCCGCCAGCTCCAGCCCCAGGTCCTGAGCGATGCGACCCACGAAGGTTCCGTGTTTGGCCTCCTCCGGGACGGAGTAGTGGAGCTGGCCACTCCCTGCCTCCCAGGCTGCCAGACTTATCAGGAGCAGAAGTAATTGTCGGCTCTTCCAGTTGAATCCTCTCAGGTTTACCATTTCAAATTACTGACGTCTTATTCTCATTCACGACAATTATGTAAGATTTTAGATATTTATTTTTTTATCTCTTCATTCCAATCCCGCGATGCTGGCCATTGTTGAGCAACCGAAGAGTGAAACCTAGTGGAGTCTTTCTAAAGGAAAATGAATGGCTTAGAGTCGTGACTATTAAGTGGTTAAGAGCGACATCATGTGGCCGAAGTAGTAAGTAGAATTTACAAAATTTAACTTTACAGTTAAGCAATGGAAGGTGTATTTTAAATTGAAATTTTTCTTCTTTGTTGTCAACATGTAGAGCAACATTTCTCATGCATCTTCATGGAATTCTTGGCTGAATAACAGCATTTGAATTTATTTCCTTTTGACTGTAATTTTCTCCTCTTTGTTATTAGAAACACTTTTGTCCCCAGGCAGTTTGACATATAGATCTCTTTAAGACAAACTTTTAAAAAACATCTTTTTAATGTCAAGAAGGAGAGTTTATAAACAATTTTTATCTATCTCTATTGAATAAAATATGAAAAGTTTGGGGATTTTTGGGACAAGATTTTGTGTTAAAGTAACTTCTTACAAAGCAAGTATTGTGAAATTCTCTTTACAGGATTATATATTCCATTATAGGAGTTCTTGTTCACATTATTCACATTTCTTGTGTTCATTTACTCTTTCCACATCTTGTTTTTATGAGTACATGCCTGTTTTCAGTCTCCAACATCATGGTGGTTATTTCTTCATAATATAGATCAGTTATATTAGCTAAATATTACTGCTCACCCATCTTGCTTTCCACAATTTATAATTAATGTCTTTGAATATTTTATCTTTTGAGGGTTTGTTTCACAAATGCCATTTTCTTAAATGTTTCACCCAATGTTCCCAGATGCAAGTAAGAAAATTATATATGTGTTTTAATGTTTCCCAGGTTTAATATTGAACCACATCAATTTTTTAATGATCGGCACTCCGCTTATCTATTGTAAAAGCTTCTCATCACACTTCATTCATTCCCTAGTTAATCTTCATGGTCAACTTTATGAATCTTTATTACCATTGCTTCAAACGTTTGGTACTTTTCAAATGATTTTATAGATGAGTAAACAATTTTTCTAATAGTTACCCAAGAAAATCCTCTTTATAATACTTTTCCTCTCTTATCTCATACTCTCTCCTATGAGAAACATACCCTTCAACCCAAGTGGATTGTTCCTGATTTCAGATTCAATTGGAATTTTGCTGTGCACCCATTTACTTAAAGTTATTTCTTCCCCCCAAAATACTGGTTATTGTCAATATTCTCCCAAGGGAACATCTCTATTTATAGCCAGGAAACTCATCAATAATCTGGAAACTTCCTTCAGCTAGTGAGATGGGTGGACAGTAATGTTCAGGCACGCTGTAATTTATTTACCTTTCTTGTGTCTCATAACTTTCTGCTTTCTATGACTGTAACATTATATACATTATATCTTTATTTTTATATGGAATTCTTTTTTTAAAGATTTATTATATATATACAACATTCTGCCTCCATGTATGCCTGTACGCCAGAGGAGGGTGCCAGATCTCAGCACAGATGGTTGTGAGCCACCATAAAATTGCTGGGAATTGAACTCAGGACCTCTGGAAGAGCAGCCAGTGCTCTTAACCTCTGAGCCATCTCTCCAGCCCTATATGGAATTCTTGAAGGTTGGGCTTTGACTCAGTGATTTTTGGCAGATACTGGTCTATGAAGTCCTCCTATACTTTTATTAATGCTTTACTTGTTGGACATGGCCATAGATTTTTTTTCTACTTCTAAAACAGTGAGAGGTGTTCGGGTTGCTACATATAATTATCCATACAAATTTTCCTTGTCCTCCTCCTCCTTCTCCTCCTTCTCCTTCCTCTTCCCCTTCTCCTCCTCTTCTCTCTTCTCTCTTGTTGTTCTTCTTGTTCTTGTTTCTTCTTCTTCTTCTTCTTCTTCTTCTTCTTCTTCTTCTTCTTCTTCTTCTTCTTCTTCCTTTTCTCCTCCTCCTCCTCCTCCTTCTCCTCCTCCTCCTTCTCCTTCTCCTCCTCCTCCTTTTCCTTCTTCATTTTTCAAGAGTTTCTCCATGTAGCCCTGTTCATCCTGAAACTTAATCTGTAGACCAGACTGGTCCCAAACTCAGTGCTGAGATTAATCTCAGCATGTTCCATCACCATCTGGCACAAACTGTGCTGTTTATTGATTAGTGTGCCCAGAAGTAAATTTGTTACTCTTAAGTAGATAGAAGAGTGTAGAGAATTTTTCATCTTGATACTATATCAAGTATGTGTTAAAAACATTAGTCTGCACTTCTTTTTGTAGAACAAAGAAAACTGGGTTAATTATTTACGCCATTCCAAGAGTGAAAATATGAAGACATTAGAAGCAGAAACTCCAACTTAGTCCTCTTACCGACACTGACCAGGTTTAGTGGAAGCAAATATGATATGGAGCTTAGGATGGTCTATTTTCTAGGGAAAATACATGATAGAAAAAGTTAAGGCTTTAAGGCTATCTCGGGGAGTCACTTCTGTGCCTTGAATGTCCTTTGAAATGAAAACCTTTTCTATTGCTGAAGTCTTAATTCAACAGTTAACATCAGAAATAATTGTTCTAAAAGAACTACACAGCACTAAAATGCTAGTGGTATGTCAGAATAACATTCCCAGAATAACAAAACAAATAACTTTACACAAAATGAAAATAATATGGAAATCACACTAATCAAGCAGCCACTCCTTGACAAACACTATTATAAGCACCTGAGAAGTAACAACACACACACACACACACACACACACATATATATATATATATATATACATATATATATATATATATATTTGGTTTTTCAAGACAGGGTTTCTCTGTGGCTTTGGAGCCTGTCCTGGAACTATCTCTTATAGACCAGGCTGGTCTCAAACTCACAGAGATCCACCTACCTCTGCCTACCTAGTTCTGGGATTAAAGGCGTGTGCCACCACCGCCCGGTGACAAGTTACAAATTTTAAAAAAAAAATTTCTGCATGACAGATTCTATTATTTATATTCTAAATTTTGTAGATTTGAAACAGAGAACTAACCGCATAAACATCCGGTGTAATGCTTCAAAACTAAGAAGCATAGGTGGAATTTGGCAAGAGAAATGTCCTGAAGACTCACAGCTGAGACACTAGTTAGCTGCCTTTTTGTAGAGAACCAGTAAACAGTGCAAATAATTACATGGAGAAAGAGAGGGAATAAGCTTGTACTCCATGCAGAGACCCATTAAATGAATTCCGAAGATAAGAGAATCGCAACATCACAGAAGTACATTGACCTTTATGTTTGTTTCTTTGTGGTTTTCCCTCCAGTAGGTAGAACCTAGAGCCTTGCACCCGCTAGACAAGGGAGCAACCAGTGAGGCCAACAATGGACCATTGACCTTATGTGAGTTCACTGGATTAAAGTCTGAGTTCCCTCCAACTACTGTTTCTACAGCATCTGGACCACTAATAAACTGGGTAATAATTACGGATGGAGCGAGTCTATTAATGACTATGAAATCATCTTTGCAAGAATCATGCAACCTAACTCATTGTCCTTTATCACTAAATGGTTCAAGAATAACTTTTAAAAAAAGAGCTCAAGGTCCTCTAAAAATAACAATGACTAGCGAAAGAATACAGAAATAACATAGTATGAGTGTTCATTCAAAAGAGGATAAACCTTTATAAAGATCTTTCATAGAGTGCTTGCCTGGCATGTCCTTGGTCTCAACACACACACACACACACACACACACACAGCAAGAAAACAAAAAAAAAACAAAGAGAAAAGAATGTGTGACCTAATTGTATTATGATTTTAATGTTCTATAAAAATATTCAAAATAGTATTCCCAGTGTTAAAATACAAAAACGCAAACACCCTATGTATTTACTTAGGAAAATATTAACACTAACCGGAATAAAGTGGCAGAAAAGGACAAGTGTAATAACATTTTGCGCTTGGTTTTTAAAACTATAGAGTGTAGAATGTGCATAATTGTATTTAATTCCGTTTACATCTAAGATCAAAACAAATGAAGATTATAAGGAAAATAATAAAATGAAAGTACTTAGCCCAGTGAAATGAATAGAAATTTAAAGACTGAGAAAATATGAAACTAAGTATAGAAAAACAGTACAAAATTTAAATTGTAAAGACAGTTATGAATTTTGGACTTACTCTTGAGCAATGCTCTTCATTTAAATCCGGATGCTCGCCCACTACAGGACAAGGAGGAAGACCCGGGCTGAAGGCCATGAGGTCGGTTTTGGGTGGTCCCTCTCCAGAGCACACCTTCTGTCTCCTCTGCTGTGAGTATGACCAGGTCCCCACCGCGCTGGAGCACACCAGCATGGGCTTCCCAGACCCGCACCCGCCGTCTGTGGGCGGCACTGAGCACCGAAGTGCAGTGTATATCATGAGGGTTAGAACTAGCAGGCTGGACACCGCGCAGATAGCAATGATCAAGTACACATTAACGTTCACTAAAGATATTTCCCGGCCAGTGGAGCCTGACGCCCGCGAAGAGGCTTTTGGAGTTTGGCTGTTCTCAACCAGAGATACTAACACGGTGGCAGTGGCTGTCAGCGCAGGTTCCCCATGGTCCTTCACCAGCACTAATAGGCGATGGCGCGGAGCATCCGCCTCCTCCAGGGTTCGTGTAGTACTTATCTCGCCTGTGTACAGACCAACCCGGAACAGACTCCGCGTTCCACCGGTTAAAGGATGCAGTTCATAAGACAGCCACGCATTGTAGCCAGAGTCTGCATCTACTGCGCGCACCTTAGTGACAACTTGGCCGGGAACCACTAAGGGGGACACAAGCTCGCTCACTACACCACCGGATCCTTGCGTCCAAGGTCCTAGCAGCGTGGGTGCGTTGTCGTTCTCGTCCAGCACAAACACCTGCAGAGTCACATTGCTGCCCAGGGAAGGCACACCAGCATCCCGCGCGCTCACCTGGAACTGCAGCAGCTCCAGCTCCTCATGGTCCAGGGGCTGCAGCGCGAACACCTTGCCGCTCTCCGCGTGCACAGACACGAAGCTCGACAGCGAGCGCTCGCCCACCCGCCTCTCCACCAGCGAGTAGGTCACCAGGGCGTTCTCCTGCGCATCCGCGTCCATGGCCGACACCGTGAAGATGTGCGCGCCAGGCGGGTTGTTCTCCTTCACGAACACCGTGTATTCGGGCTGTGCGAACGCGGGTGCATTGTCGTTCACATCAGCTACTTCCACGGACACGCTGGCTGTGGCCCACAGTGAGGGCGAGCCCCCGTCCCGGGCAGTCACCACCACCTTATAGTCAGCTGTGGTCTCTCTGTCCAGGGCGCTGTCCAGCACGAGCGAATAGTAATTCTTGAAGGTGGACACCAGCTTGAAGGGGACATGAGGAGTCAGGGAGCAGGTCACCTGCCCGTTGGCTCCAGAGTCCAGGTCTGAAACACTAATTAGAGCAATGACCGTACCCAGTGCAGCGTCCTCTCGAACAGGCAGCGATAAGGAAGTCAATGTGATCTGAGGCACATTGTCATTTTCATCCAATACCTTCACTAGAACAGTGCAATGACCCGCCATCGGAGGGTGTCCTTTGTCCGTCGCGTCAACGCGGATTTTGTAGACATCGACTTGTTCAAAATCCAAGTTCCCTTGAATTATGATCTCTCCTGTATCTGTATCTATGTTAAACTGCTCAAGAACCATGGGCGGCACCAGCCTATTAAAAGAGTAAGAAATTGCTGAATTGGTTCCTTCGTCCCTGTCAGAAGCGTTCAGTCTAATAACCGTCGTTCCGTTGTGTGAGTTTTCCAATATTCTCACTTCATATTCAGACTGCTGGAAAGTAGGGGCGTTATCGTTCACATCCAGCACAGTGACCAGCAGCTGAACAGAGCCTGTGAGCTCAGGTTTGCCTCCGTCCGTGGCTGTCAGGAGCAGCTTATGCTCAGGAGCATCCTCTCTGTCCAAGGATTTTCTCAACGAGAGTCCAATTTGTTTGTTACCATCACTGTCTGTTTTCACATCTAGCCCAAAGTATTCACTGGGACTGAGTTTATAGATTAAGATAGAATTTGATCCAACATCAGCATCAGATGCGCCCTCTAGTGGAAACAAGGAATCTGGCAGCCTGGATTCATAAATTAACATTCTTTGCTCCTTTACCGAGAACACAGGAGGGTTATCATTAATATCCTTCACCTCCACCTCCACGTGGAAAACCTGCAGCGGCCGGTCCACGATCACCTCCAGGTGGATGCTACACTCCGCGCTCCTCCCGCACAGCGCCTCCCGGTCGATCCGAGAATTCACAAACAAAATGCCATTCTGCAGATTTACCTCCAGAAGGTCCCCGCGGTCCTTGGACGCCACCCTGAACAGGCGGGGCACCAGCTCCGCCAGCTCCAGCCCCAGGTCCTGAGCGATGCGGCCCACGAAGGTTCCGTGTTTGGCCTCCTCGGGGACGGAGTAGTGGAGCTGGCCACTCCCAGCTTCCCAGGCTGCCAGGAGCAGAAGTGACAGAAGCAGACACCGTGTTCCCAGCCTGCCTTCAGTGGTAAAATCCATGTCAGATGCTTCTTGCTTTACTTCCATTAGAAGATTTTTTTTCAGTCCGTAAAATTCTGTATGATTCAAAGTCTATCGATTCAGTTCTTCTGCATTCGCCATCATTCAGCAGTCATGGAAAATTACAGCTACCAGAGGAAAGGGCTTTGTGTGCTGGCTAGATGTAACTCCGTGGTAGACAGCGACACCATGCGGCTCCAATGGGTAAGACACGAATTCGTATATCCTCACTTACCTTGATAGCAAATCCTCCAGGTGTTTATAATTTTCAGGGCCAATTCTTTTCGTATTGTGTTCTTTTTTTCTTTTTTTGTAATTTAGAATTAGAATGGTCTTTATTTATTCGCGGAGAAACAACGTTTTTAGCATTTTAAACGTTTTAGCATTTTCTCATCCAAATTATAAATATTAAGTGTGGTATAATCTAATCTTGGAAATAAGAAGGTGAGCAATTCTCCATAATTTGGGTACAAAATTAATTTGTCCATATATTTCTTTAGTGGAAAATATGTACACTTCCCTGATTTTAAAAAATTATAATTGTCTAAATTTTTAAATCTTAAAAGATTGCTGATGTTTATTGTTACTTTGTTCCTTGTATCACACATGCTTATGGGTCCTTCTTGTGATAATTGAGCATGGTTTTAATGCATAGTGTGTGAAAGATTTTAAATTTATAATGTGTTCTCACTGAAGATCGGGTTCACCCTAAACTGTGAAGCCCAGGATGTTCTCAAACTCAAAATGTTTGCATCTCAGAATTGAGAGCAGGGAGCAGGACATGGGAACGTGCCAGTGAACCTATCGCTATGGCATTTCTCCATCGATGCTCAGTCTATAGTGATAACTTCCCAATCTCATCACATTAATTTCTGCCAGAAATTATTCCTGCTGTGTTTCATTGCTCTTGTATGCTATTCCGGAAGACTCCATCTTTTTCTCTAAACCTCAACTTCGTCCTATACTCCTTCCCTTCAGAGGGCCTCATCTTCTCCCACGTTCATGTGATACCTTTCCAAACATCCCCCAAACCACATCTGCATCCCCCCTTCTATGTTTCTGTCAATTCCATTTATATATGACTCTTAGAAAGCAATTGGTTTAACACGCAAGCATTGCTAGCAATTATTAGAGAATTAGTAGATTCAGGGCTTGAAAATTAACATTTTGTTTTAATGACATAAACATTCTCTCTATCACCTATAGTGATTTTTATTTCTCTGCCTCCTTATTGATCTTATTCAAAGTCAGCCCACAGATTCTCTATCTTTCACATATACCATGCTTACCTTTATGAGTATAAATTTTATTAAATTACTAAAACTAGAAATTTATTATTAGAATTACTTCTAGGAGACTCACAGCTTGATCTCATTTTAATCATAACATTTTCTGTTTCTCAAAAATTTCTCCTTGCTAATAAATTCTTTTTTATTATTTTGTAAGGTATGTATTTTATAAAGCATCTTCAGTAGGTGGTTAGTTTCTAAACATACGTTGCTGATAATAAAAGCATAAGCCAAACAATTATTTTCAATTGTTCTTCAGTATGAATCATATTTTGTAGAGAATATAGGATATTTGCAATTGCCTCCTAAAAGTAGCCTTAGTTTAATCTTGTTTTTTTCTTGACTGAGGATTGAATTCAAGGTCTTGGGTTAGTGCTCTACCACTGTGCAGGACCCCAGCATAAAGCGGGCTTTTAATAGTTTCAACTATTCCTGTAAAAAATGTTACCTTCATAATTAAAGTCAGGTCAAATATAAACTTTACCATTATTTCATCCTTAATTCGCCAACTGGAGATGGTTGAACTTCTTTTCAAACTTAAGCAAGTCAACAGTAAGACCTCCAAATGAAGCATGGTATCCCACCTTTTGCCACTATTCTGACATACATTAAGCCTCACGATGATAATACAAAGCTCTTCCTTTTGTGAGATGCTATCTTCAAATAATTAACCCAGATATAGTAGATATTTCCCCAAGACTTTCCTTTACAGTAATTTGTGCCAACAAAAACATCATTTGCTAAGCAATAACAAACCCCTGAATGCATTTTTTTTACTTAGAATAATATAAGCCTCACATTAATTATATATTGAGCTAGTCTTTTTGGCAAAGCTTTTCCATAGTAACTAATGCATATATATTAATCTAAGTAAAGTGTACTTCCTACAGGAAACACCAACCAGCAAAAATTAGCAAACATTAAACATCATATTTACTTTTCAAAATCTTCTAAAGATTAGTTGTACAATCCAACTGGAATTGTTGTGATAATCTTATTGTTTCCAAGTTAAAAATGATTAAACATTACTGAAATCCTTTATGTAAAATAAAATTATATGGAAAGAAAAAATGCTGATCTTTTGCTGACAAATAGCTTACAGATTCTCATTTTATTTATTTAAATTGTTTATTCCAGTTGAGAGAGAAGATTATACGAAAATATGATTAGTCAGTCTCTTTATAAACAAATAACTTCCTCCACCATATGGAAAATTTTATAGAAATTATACAAAGCAGTAAGTTTATCTTTCAAAACTAAATTAACCTAATTTTTAAAAGTTGATAGGTATTTGCAATTAACCAATAGTGTAGCAAAAGCTATTCTCAATTCTAAGACCTCCCTAAAGTTGATCACTGTATTATAAATATCCAAAGAGCAAGATAGAAGAGGTAGCTATGGAAGGAAACGCACTTGGAATTAGATTGAATGGGTAACTATGAAAGGAAATGCACACGTGAATTTTAAACATCGGCAATGCCAGAAAAGGGGACCTAACATCTCCTACATTAGGTGTGCAATGGTTATTACCTGTTGAGCTCACCCATTTGCCCAAAACAGCAAAAAGAGGACCAAGAGAATTTTTATTTTTCAATGGCAAGGACTCTTACCTATGTTTGTAAACAATAAACCCAAGAGAAGAGTTTTTATAATAGTAATTTTATATTATTTCCTAATTTAAAATGCAAAGCAACAAACATTATGTTTTCTGACAAAATGCATGGGGATTTTTCAGAGCAGAGGGGTTCACAAGGACTTCTCAACACAAATAATTTTTTATTGATATTTATTGAGCTCTACATTTCTCTCTGCTTCCCTCCCTGCTTCTCCCCTCTCCCATCAATCCTCACCAAAGGTCCCCATGTTCCTAATTTACTCAGGAGATCTTGTCTTTTTATACTTTCTACTTCCCATGTAGATTATATCTATGTAAATCTCTCTTAGTGTACGTATTGTTGTCCAAGTTCTCTGGGATTGTGGTTTGTAGGCTGGCTTTCTTTAAAAACCACCTATGAGTGAGTACATGTGATAATTGTCTGTCAACACAAATAATTTAAGGTGAAACTGTACCCAAGTTTCTGAACAACTACATCATTGTTCCTCCAAATTCCAATGCTAACCTTTAGGGGGAAATGAATTGTTCTCTATTAATATGATGTTCTGTTATGGGAATCGAAAGGAAATTTTAACTGTAATCCTTTCTGTTTCAAGAATTTTAAAAAATAGCTATGTATATCCAAGTGAAAACACTACTAAAATGAAATTTTTAACAATAAAGTTTTAAATTATGAAACCATAGGTGTGATAATCTATTTAGGCAAGGATTAAATTAATTGTTTACTAAAGAAATATGACTGAAAAACGAAATTAAACTTTTATATAAAAATAAAATAGTTGCAATTCAACAGAAAGAAAAAAGTATAGTTGATGGGCTTTTGTAAAAATATTGATATGTAGTCATAAAAATAATTTATAAAGAATAAATAATTTAACTCATGCTTTCTGGCTCACACCTTTAATCTCAGCTCTAGGGAGGTAGAGGCAAGATAGATATCTGTGAGTTCCAGTTCAGTTGGTTTACATAAATAGTCCCAAGCCAACAGGGGCTACATGTATGACCCTGTCTCAAAACTGACAGAAAGAAACATTTAAAAGCGTGTCTTACACTCTGTTCTATGATATGCCCTAGATTACGTGTGAGTATGCTTAAATGACAAGAAATCATGAAAACATTTTACAAGCGGAGTGCAGTCTCTCATACCTGTAAACCACCACTAGGGAGCCTAGGACAGGAGGACTCAGAGTTTGAGGGCAGCCGAGGAATCATGATGTCAACGCCAGCCTGGGTTACATAGCTCAGCTCAGTCTCAAAAAAAAAATAAAGAGCAAAAGAAGAAAGAAAGGAAGGAAGGAAAAAAGGAAGGAAGGAAGGAAGGAAGGAGGGAGGGAGGGAGGGAGGGAGGGAGGGAGGGAGGAAGGGAGGGAGGGAGGGAGGGAGGGAAGGAGAAAGACAAATATGGCTTAACAAAAAGAAACTTTGCTATGCAAGTGTAATGACCCCCATTGAAAGCCCAATAACCCACGAGCCACATATGGTCCTGACTAGTCCCAGCACATGCAGGGGTGATAACAGGGATTGCTGGAGGTCGCTCTCTGCTAGCCTAACTCCAGGCTCAGTGACAGACTGCATCTCAAGGGAATAATGCATGAGCAGGCCACACACACCCACACACATACATACACTCCATGTCCACAAAAGACTTGAAAATATTTTAGGTTAAGATAGAAGGTTGCTGTATCAACTAATAAAACATCTTACGCAATAACAGTGACTGCAATCCACATTCAGTGTAAAGATGTGTCCAAAGCTATCACTTTAAATATTTTATGTGTGAATGTTTTACCTGCATATATGTATGTGTACCATGTGCCCATGGAAGTCAGAGGGTGTTGGCTCCCTGGAACTGAAGTTTCAAATGGTTATGAGCCATCCTGTAGGTAGATGGAATTGAACTCATGTCACACCCAGTACTCATAACCACTGAGTCAATGGGGATAAGCCTGGGGTCACTCCAGGCCCCCAAAAATAGCTTTTTTTGTAAGCATTGTACTTTAAAGAACAGGAAACGGAACAACTAAAAGTAGACTATGAATTTGTTAGGTTAATTGTGTGTGTGTAACATTTAATTCTTAAAAGCTAAAATCATCACTCGGAAAGCCTTCAGGTATTCAATGCAAAAGAGTTAAAGAGAAAAAAATACACTTTGATTAAGAAACTCACATTCTCTGTAGAGCTGGGGCCCTGAGGTAGGCTGGGGCTGAAGGCCATGAGATCGGTCTTGGGCGGACCCTCTCCAGAGCACACCCTCTGTCGCCTCTGCTGCGAGTATGACCAGGTCCCCACCGCGCTGGAGCACACCAGCACGGGCTTCCCCGACCCACTCTCGCCCTCCGTGGGCGCCGCCGAGCAGCGCAGCGCGGTGTACAGCAGCAGCGAGAGCACCAACAAACTGGACACCGCGCAGATGGCGATGATCAGGTACACGTTGACATCCATCAGCTTGGAATCTGAGCCAGAGGTTCCAGCCAGGACCCTAGACGAGACCTTCGGTGTCTGGCTGTTCTCCACTAGAGACACCAGGAAGGTGGCAGTGGTGGTCAGTGCTGGCTCGCCGTGGTCCTTCACCAACACCAACAAGCGCTGACGCGGCATGTCCGATTCATCTAGAACACGTGTGGTGCTGATCTCACCAGTGTATAACCCCACGCGGAACGGGCTGCGCGCAGCACCCGCCGCAGGCTGTAACTCATAGGACAACCACGCATTGTAGCCAGAATCCGCGTCCACTGCACGCACCTTTGCAACTATGTGGCCTGAGCTCACCGATCGGGACAACAATTCAATGGTTCCTCCACCACCCTGAGGCCCCAGCAGGGCGGGCGCATTGTCGTTCTCATCCAGCACAAACACCTGCAGAGTCACATTGCTGCCCAGGGAAGGCACACCAGCATCCCGCGCGCTCACCTGGAACTGCAGCAGTTCCAGCTCCTCATGGTCCAGGGGCTGCAGCGCGAACACCTTGCCGCTCTCCGCGTGCACAGACACGAAGCTCGACAGCGAGCGCTCGCCCACCCGCCTCTCCACCAGCGAGTAGGACACCAGCGCGTTCTCCTGCTCATCTGCGTCCATGGCCGATACCGTGAAGATGTGCGCGCCAGGTGGGTTGTTCTCCTTCACGAACACCGTGTATTCGGGCTGCGCGAACGCGGGCGCATTGTCGTTCACATCAGCCACCTCCACGGACACGCTGGCTGTGGTCCACAGCGAGGGCGAGCCCCCATCCCGGGCAGTCACAACCACGTGGTAGTCAGGCGTGGTCTCGCGGTCCAAGGCGCTGTCCAGCACGAGCGAATAGTAATTTTTGAAGGTGGACACCAGTTTGAAGGGGACATGCGGAGTCAGGGAGCAGGTCACCTGCCCATTAGCGCCGGAGTCGCCATCAGACACACTAATCAGGGCAATGACAGTCCCCAATTGAGCATCCTCTTTGATAGGCAAAAACAGCGATGTTATAGCCATCTCTGGCACGTTATCATTTACATCCACTAGTTTCACTATAACTTTACAGTGTCCTGCTAGTGGGAATGTACTTCTGTCCACGGCGTCAATATTAATTTCATATAATTTGCGGTCTTCGTAATCCAGCTCCCCCTTAACTTTTATTTCTCCGCTGGTAGAATCTATTGCAAATTTCGATTTTACATCATCAAGAACAAGATTACTGAAGAAATACAGTATTTCACTATTAATTCCCTCATCCGCATCTGAAGCGTTAAGTTTAACTACTAATGTCTCATTGGGTGTATTTTCCAACAATCTAACGTTATAAATAGATTCATCAAACTCCGGAGCGTTATCATTTGCATCCAATACATCAATCAGTAATTGTACAGTACCTGTTAGTTCAGGTTTCCCTCCATCGATTGCAATCAGTAACAAACGATGCTCTTGGGTTTCTTCTCTATCTAGGGGTTTCTTCAAAACTAGTTGTAAAACGTTTGTCTCCTCTTCCTTTCTTTTAACATCCAAGTCAAAATATTCGTTAGGATTTATTTTATAGCTCAAAGCTGCATTGACTCCTATATCCATATCAGATGCGCCCTCTACTGGAAACCGCGAATCTGGCATTCTTGACTCTAAAATAAGTAATCTTTGTTCTGGTCGGGAGAATCTAGGCGGGTTGTCGTTAATGTCCCTCACCTCCACCTCCACGTGGAAAACCTGCAGCGGCCGGTCCACGATCACCTCCAGGTGGATGCTACACTCCGCGCTCTTCCCGCACAGCGCCTCCCGGTCGATCCGAGAATTCACAAACAAAATGCCATTCTGCAGATTTACCTCCAGAAGGTCCCCGCGGTCCTTGGACGCCACCCTGAACAGGCGGGGCACCAGCTCCGCCAGCTCCAACCCCAGGTCCTGAGCGATGCGGCCCACGAAGGTTCCGTGTTTGGCCTCCTCGGGGATGGAGTAGTGGAGCTGGCCACTCCCTGCCTCCCAGGCTGCGAGGAGCACAAAGGAGATGAGCAGGCGCCGGAATCCCGGACTTCCTTGCTGGGAATATAGCATCGCAATCTTGTTCCACTTCTCCAGTTTTTATTGCAGCACCAAGAAAATCCTTTGCAAACTTAATTCCAATTTAATATCCTCGCTTTTTTTGTGTGTAAGCTTCTGTAGCAGAGTCTAAAATGGAAGGCCCTTTTCCTAAGTAAAACGTATTCTCCCTTTCCTTTTGACGTTGGAAGAGAAGAAAATATCGTGGTGTCTAGCGACATCATGTGGCTGAAAGGGTAAGTATTTTATTTTGGTCTGTTTTATTCACTTACCTTTTATTAGTGAAATATTTCTCAATACTACTCAATTTCAACTACATGTTTTCTATGCCTCCGTATAGCCCTCTTCTCTATTTAAATATCAGTTTATTAACCAGACTTTCTACATTAATTGCATTACTTCCCAATCCCCAGATTTTCTGCTGATGGTCTTCCAATTGGACTTAACTTTATAAAGACAACCTAAAGCAAAACATCAACATGATTATACCACTGCATATCGACATATCTTCAGTAAAGACACCCCAATAATTTGTGTTACCTATTTTGTTTATAGAGGAGTTTATACTCAAACTGATCTAAGAAAAAAATTTTAATAGTTATTATTTTCGATAGTTAGTTGTAGAGTAGTGTTGTTTTCATATTCATCTATCACCTAATTTTAAAAAAATTTTCTGTATCCCCTTAATGGACTTATACTGCCTCAGTATTAATTGAAGAGAATTTTCTAAATTTCAGTGTTTAATACTGGTGATTTATTGATGCTATCTTCTAAAATAATTAAGCGTTTTAATAGGATACTAACTTGGGTTCCTTTTTTGAAATCTATCCAAATTTATGAGCATTTAGCCCTTTAATCTTTTTCAACACCTACCAATTTTTATGCTGTATTACTCTAATGTGGAGACTTTAATTGTCCAGATGTCATACAATTTGGTAAGCAACTTCACACCATTGTCAAGATACAGCATCCAAGTAGCAATTATTCGAGTTGCCATTAATATGTAAATTGTATAATCACTTATCTTACATTTATTCAACAAATAGAATCCTAATATTGATTGAGAAGTAGTGTGCAGCAAAAATATTTAGGATCCAGTAAAGGCAATGGTATAGTCAATGGAGAAAAGGCATTGCTAATATGGAAAAGAGTTTATGTTTTTATACAGATGTGTGGAAGATAGAAGTCTCTTAACATATGACTCATCTTTGCATCTGTTGGAATCAAGTCCGTATTTGTAGTTGATTTTGTAGTTGATTCTTAATTTGAGGATTTCTTTCTCCATTGCTACATTCTAAATCCCACAGAAGACATGAAGGAAAGAATCTTTAAATCTTCCAAGTCATTCTTTCAGTCAGTTATTAAGGAATACTTTCTTGGCTGATCCAACTCACTGGTACTTTTCCTGGGTGTTTTGGTGGTAGCTGAGATTGGTAGTGCATGCCTTTACCCCCGCACACTATGATTCTCTGTGTTGCCCGACGAAGTATAGTAAAAGAAATGAATAAGAGATACACAGCTTAAATGTTCATAACACTCACCATTACAGGTAGCACAGGAGTGAAAAATAAACTAATATTTATTTCAATTCAATCTTTCTCAATAATGACAAGCATATTTCCTAATTGCACATCAAGCAAATATTTTAGTAGGTTATCCTTCTCTGAAAGAAACTATCATTCAGGACAACTGCAGCTTTCCGTGTACAATCTAGAATTCAATTCAATATTATCGGACCTAATAAGAAGGTTATGAGAAGAAAAACATGGGGTGACAGATGATTCAATGACCTGAGAGGTCACGAATAACTATAATTATTGTGTTAATTAAATTCACAAAAGTAAATTTTTTGAAAATCTCTAATTTTTAAAAAAAGGAAAGCAAGGCTTTAAAACTGAAAGGGCACTGATGGAAGTGAAGAATTCAGTTGATGATGTGGATGGTAGTCCAGACAAATAAGAAAATAGTAAGGCATTTATGTGGTCCACACCTTTAAACCCAACACTCCAGAGACAGAGGAAGCAGATCTCAGAGTCTGAGGCCAGCCTGGTCTACAGAGCAAGTTTCAGGGCTACACAGAAAAACTGTCTAAAAAAATCAAAGAAGAAGAAGAGGAGAAGAAAACATTACTAAGTAAGGGAAAAGTTGCGATAACATACATAAGAATCATGCAGCAAAGAGCATCAGTGACTTAAAAGCACAAATTCGATGCAAAATGAAGTATATGGAGAAAAGATTTAACATACATATGCTGTGATTCTCAGGAGAGTAATGCAAGGTAGAAGCAATATTTGAAGGTATACTAATAAATATTAATTTTAAATTGATAAAGTATCAACTCACAGATACAAAATGTTGTGATAACTTCAAAGAAAAATTTAAAAGTAAATCAAAGCTGATCAGGTAATGTAAAGTTATTGACAATTTCAAAACAAAGAAAGAATTTTAAAAAGAGCTAAAAAGAGGAAAAATCACACTCTATCAATAATAAATTCAGTTGTCATATTCTTAAGAAAGAACTATAAAAAAGTTATCTTGAAAGTTATGGGAAAAAATAACTGCCAACTCAGCATTTAATACCTAGCAAAACTATTTCTCAAAGGTGGAATTGAAATACTACATCTGAACGTGCAAAAACATGGGGATTTCTTCATTATCAAACCATAGGAAAGGAAATACTGAAGAACTTTTTCAGAAGAAAAATAACTTTTTAAGAAGAAACACGAGCATAAATGGGCATTAACGGTACAAAAGTAATCATTGTATGTCTAGGATCTGTACCCAATTCAAAAGCACGAGTGTATCATGGAGTGGGAGCAGATGAATCATTTCCCAAGGTCCACTCAACATTACAGTACATTACAAGTATTGGTTTATGCTTTAACAAGTCCACAGTGTGCATTATAATCTCTAGGAAACCAAAGAGAAAACTAAAAGAAAATATGACTTTAAGGCTCACATTAGAGCTACAGACATCAGTAAGAAGGGGTCGTATGAGGTTCCAGACCCTTCTTTCCCTAAAACAGGACACTCTGCCATGACTACACCACCTTGTGCCAATCAAGAGAAACCTAAAAATGAAGCAAGACACTTCTGCCCTCCAGATGAGCTCAAAACTCCCATTCCAAAGCAGACAAGAAATGCAAGGACTTCTCTTCATATTCTTTTCTCTCAGCATGGTGCCACTCACTCAGGGAGAAGCAACAGCTTCCGCCATCTCTCTGAGGAGAGATGGAGAGTGGGACGTGCATTCTGCATCCTACGTTTCAGGGGGCAGAGCACTACCTGAAGGGTTGGTCTCTGTCTCACGACTCAGAGCACAAGTGTAAGCCAGCATATTGATGAGTGAGGAAAACCAGCAGAGGTCAATGGGCCACAGGGCCTGCAGTTTAGGTGCCCTACCCTAGCAGCTTCTCTCATGAGGAGAAGAGAAGAGTGGACCAGGGACCCAATGTTACGACATCTCAGCGGGAAGATCAAGAAATTCTTTCCTGCGTCACCCAAATCGGCACCCTGATAGAGCACGGAAGGTTTTAGGTGCCTGGAAATGACTCAGAACAACAACAAAATGTTGCACCTGGGTGTGGATGCACACCTTTAATCCCGGCCCTTGTGGGCAGGGGTCGGAGGATCTTTGTGATTTCCAAGTCAGCCTGGCCTACTTAATGAGTTCCCTGCGGTCAGGCCTTCTAGAAAGACCCTGTGTGGAAAAGAGGAAAGTGGAGAGGGGACACTGCCCTCCACGGTAGTCACAGTGCAATGAACCCACTCCACGGTAGTCACAGTGCAATGAACCCACACCAATGGGAGCAGCGTTTATGAGCTCAGGAAAAAAGCAATCAGTGCATCACTCCTGCTAGGACTTTTGGCATAAAACTACAGAGAATATACATCTGCCCAAATGGCTGGATGGAGCCCAGGTTCTTAGAC
Source organism: Arvicola amphibius (assembly GCF_903992535.2). Taxonomy (NCBI): domain Eukaryota; kingdom Metazoa; phylum Chordata; class Mammalia; order Rodentia; family Cricetidae; genus Arvicola; species Arvicola amphibius. Next base: position 114,054,528 of record NC_052051.1, on the reverse strand, counting down.
AATTGACAAATAAGGGCCTCAACCTGCACAAAGGTAGGCCAGAAAGATTGGGAGAGGTGGCTGGGTTTTTTTCTACAAATAAGGGGATGTCGAGACCATATAACAACAGGGGAAAGAAACAAGACAACAAAAAAGAAGTTCTGCTATCTACAAAAAGCAAGTGTGAAGACACAGAGACCAATGAATTCTGACGGTGTTTAAGTAACCAACACAAAATGTCCAATGAACTCAAGAAAATAAAACATTAACAAAAAAACAATTGCAACAGAGATGGAGTTGTTGACCACTAATGAAATTCAGCAACACACATTACCAAGAAAAGACACAGTAGCTCCAAGGTGGAATGTTTGAATTTACTCAGGAAGAGAGTAAAAACTAAAACAGAACCTTAAAGACTGAAGAAGGACTAAGAGACTTACGGGATATAAAAATTGAGCCAATATGTGGGCTGTTATTCACAGAGAGAGAAGAGAAAAACAAGCAGAAATCTTAGAGAAAGTATGGCCTAAATGCTCCAAATCTGGGCATGAAATGGATAGAGCAAAGAACCTTAACATAGGTCAGCTAGGATGAAACTAAGTAAAGCCACATCTACAAGCTAATTGCTAAGAGTCAACAATGAAGAGAGAATTTTGACCGCAGCAAGGAACATATACAAGGGAACGCTGATAAAGCTTATCAGAAGATATCTCAGTGGAAAATTTGCATGCTAGAAGATATATTCAAAGTCCTGAAGGAAAATGACCACCAAGCAAGAATCCCATGTCCAGTAATAAATAAAATTGTGAAGAAAGTGATAAACCACATATGAAAATTCAAATTAAAGATGATAGTAAGACTGACCTTTCCAGAGGAATCCCCTGTGGGCTGCAATTGATCCTCTCTGTCCCTGGAATCAGACAAACTGGGGCTGAAGGCCATGAGGTCAGTCTTAGGTGGGTACTCCCCAGAGCACACCCTTTGCCTTCTTTGCTGAGAGCACGACCAGCTCCCCACTGCGCTGGAGCACACCATTACTGGTTTTCCAGGCCCACACACGCTCTCATTGGGAACAGTGGAGCAGCGCAGCGCAGTGTACAGCAGCAGGGTGAGCACTAACAGGCTGGACACCGCGCAGATGGCGATGATCAGATACACGTTGACATCTACCAGTGATGCCTCCGAGTTTGTGACACTCGTGGACACTCGTGATGGAGTCTTTGGTACCTGGCCATTCTCTACCAGCGTCACCAACACCGTGGCGGTAACAGTCATTGCTGGATCACCATGGTCCTTCACCAGCACCAGAAGGTTCTGGCGCAGCGAATCCGCCTCATCCAAGATGCGCGTGGTGCTAATCTCGCCCGTGTACAGACCCACCCGGAAAGGGCTACGGGAATTGCCTGCCGGCGACTGTAGCTCATAAGACAGCCATGCATTATAGCCGGAATCCGCATCCACCGCGCGAACCTTCGCCACCACATGGCCCGCACCCACTGACCTTGACACCAGCCGGCTCACCACTCCACCAGATACTCCCGCCTCGGGTTCCAACAGCAGCGGCGCATTGTCATTCTCGTCCAGCACAAACACCTGCAGAGTCACATTGCTGCCCAGGGAAGGCACACCAGCATCCCGCGCGCTCACCTGGAACTGCAGCAGCTCCAGCTCCTCATGGTCCAGGGGCTGCAGCGCGAACACCTTGCCGCTCTCCGCGTGCACAGACACGAAGCTCGACAGCGAGCGCTCGCCCACCCGCCTCTCCACCAGCGAGTAGGACACCAGGGCGTTCTCCTGCGCATCTGCGTCCATCGCTGTCACCGTGAAGATGTGCGCACCAGGCGGGTTGTTCTCCTTCACGAACACCGTGTATTCGGGCTGCGCGAACACAGGTGCGTTGTCGTTCACGTCAGCCACCTCCACGGACACGCTGGCTGTGGCCCACAGCGAGGGCGAGCCCCCATCCCGGGCTGTCACCACCACCTTATAGTCAGGTGTGGTCTCTCTGTCCAGGGCGCTGTCCAGCACGAGCGAATAGTAGTTCTTGAAGGTGGATACCAGCTTGAAGGGGACATGAGGGGTCAGGGAGCAGGTCACCTGCCCGTTGATACCCATGTCCCTGTCAGACACACTGATGAGCGCGATGACGGTGCCCACTGGAGCATTCTCTAGGATTGGAAGTGATGGAGATTTGAATTCCAGCTCTGGGACATTATCATTGATATCTTCAACTTCTACAACAACTTTACAGTGTCCAGAAAGCGGGACTTGTCCTCTGTCAATGCCCTCTATGAGAATTTCATAGGATTTGCATTCTTCAAAATCAATGGATCCCTTTACAACAATCTGTCCTGTAACTGGATCTATGTGGAATTTGCGTTTCACGTTTGGTGAAATATCCGTCGAAAATGAGTACATAATATCCCCATTCACACCTTCGTCTAAATCAGAGGCATTGACTTTGACTACCAGTGTCCCATTTGGGACGTTTTCTGGTAACTTCACGGTGTAGAGGGATCTGTCAAAAACTGGAGAATTATCGTTGATGTCTTGCACTGTAACGAATAACTCAACAGAGCCGGTCAGCTCGGGTTTGCCTCCGTCGGTGGCTGTGAGCAATAGAAAAATCTCTGGAGTTTCCTCTCGGTCTAAGGATTTTCGTAATACAAGACCAAGACCTTTTACCCGTTCATCGTTGGATGGTTTTTCCAAAGAAAAATAGTCATTGGGACTTAGCCTATAAGTCAGCAGAGCATTGATTCCGATATCTGCATCTGATGCGCCCTCTAGTGGAAACCAAGTGTCAAGAGGCCTTAATTCTGCAATGAACAGATTCTTTTGTGTCGCAGGGAATATGGGAGGATTGTCGTTAATGTCCCTCACCTCCACCTCCACGTGGAAAACCTGCAGCGGCCGGTCCACGATCACCTCCAGGTGGATGCTACACTCCGCGCTCCTCCCGCACAGCGCCTCCCGGTCGATCCGAGAATTCACAAACAAAATGCCATTCTGCAGATTTACCTCCAGAAGGTCCCCGCGGTCCTTGGACGCCACCCTGAACAGGCGGGGCACCAGCTCCGCCAGCTCCAGCCCCAGGTCCTGCGCGATGCGGCCCACGAAGGTTCCGTGTTTGGCCTCCTCGGGGATGGAGTAGTGGAGCTGGCTGTTCCCTCCCTTCCAGATTGCAAGAAGCAAAAAAGAGAAAAGCAGGCGCCGTGATTCCTGGCCACTTCCCCAGAAAAAATCCATCTCAAGTGCACAATCCTTTGTTCTGATTAGGGATCCTCTCAGAGATAGAATTCTAATCCGTCAGTCCATCGCCACTGCATCCTCCGTTGTTCAGATCCGGGATGGTGTATGCAGCTTTCCGGGAAGAATGGAAATGGTTTTTCCTTTGGTCTGTCTTCTGTCGGATTTATTTTATGGTAAAGAGCGACATCATGTGGCCCCAAACTGTAAGTATGGGTTCCGTAAATGTACAACACTAAAAATTGTCTTGTTTATTCCTTCAGCCTCTCAAACAGGTTTTTCCGCTTTGCAAAATAAAGTTATATTTTGCAGGTATGCACTCTGTACTAGTGATTAAATGTGTGTGATCTTTCGTCTTACCAGAAAATCAATTTCTAATACAATATAAATTCTTTTTTCATGTAGGTTTTAAATATTTACAGAGCCCCAACTGTCATCAATATAAACTTTGTAAATATGCAGTAGTGAGGTGTAGATTAGGAAAATTCATGACAGATTCTTCGTGCACCTCCAATGATGGGTTGTGATTGCTAATGACACTCTGTTCATCTTTGGGTTTGCAGTGTTGGTTCTGAATCTTGAGAGAAACAATATTTAGGGAACCGCTGATTCTAAGAACAGGTCATCCAAAGGGCAGTTTGCAGATATTGTTTTAAGAAATCAAAGTCTGTTAGCGTTCGATTGACTTTCTTCCTGGAATCACAGAGGGCTGGATGTACGTGGGAGGGAGATTTAATGTAGAATTTGAAGCATGTAGTAAGTAGTTTATGTGGAAGAACATTCCACATTATTTTATTCTAAGGAACTTCACCTCCTGTGAGCAAATGTGGTAGTCTCATTTATCTTCTTAGTTTGTAAATTTCAGGTACTTTCTGGAGTTCATCTGCCTAGATTTCTATTTTCTCACATGGTTCTTATGTATTTTAGTCAAAGGGGATAATTTCTTACCTTTGAAAAAGCATTCATTAGCAAACAGACACACCCACTTTGTCCATTAAGTAATGGGTTCAGAAAATAAGAGTCTCTGTGTAATTTGTTTCCATAAGACAGAAAGTTAAATAAATTTAACTCTCTACAAACCAATCTCACACACTTTGTAACCATTTTAAAAGCTCCCCAAATTATGAGACATTTTATGATTAAAGCAATTGGACAGTTATTTTACCCTCTTTGATAATCTGCAACACCAAGACTGCATTGTTTGGCTCATTTTTCCTTTAATTTCTCCTTCACAACCCCTTAAGTATGTGTGCCCTCTTTTGAAATAATACTTTTAATGTTAAGTATTATATATTAATATTTGTACCTCAGAGGTATTCAAATAATGTTTTGCAGGATATTTACCCAACACAACTGGTTTTCTTTCCTTTTCATGTTTGAGACAGGGTTTTATTTACCCCAGGTTATCCTTGAATTCACAGTGTAGCCATGGTTGACCCTAAATGTCTGATTCCCCTGCCCCGAGTGCTATATCACAGGCATGAACCACCAAAGTTTCATGGGGTGCTGGGCACAGAACTCAGTGCTTCTTGCATACTAGACAAGCCCTTTAGAAACTGGACTACATCCCCAGTCCAGGTTCGTTTCTTAACTTCTTAATAAAATATGTTTTTTTTTTTTTTTGGTTTTTCGAGACAGGGTTTCTCTGTGGCTTTGGAGCCTGTCCTGGAACTAGCTCTTGTAGACCAGGCTGGTCTCGAACTCACAGAGATCCGCCTGCCTCTGCCTCCCGAGTGCTGGGATTAAAGGCATGCGCCACCACCGCCCGGCAATAAAATATGTTAATGAAAGGTTAAAACTCATGGGTCTCAACACTTTAATTTTCTAGAGATAGAAATCTATAGAAGATATAAATCTATATAAGACACTGACCTGAATAGGATATATTTCAATTTAGGAAGCCTGGGTTTTACCTTAATCTTCATGCCACATTTTGCCAGGCATGACCTTTGATTCATCCAGGGTTTTAATGGACAATGGAGAGTTCCCAACAAATAAAGTAATTTTCTATACAGCCTTAGCAAAGGAGGAGATGGTGGAGGTGCCTCTGCAGACTCCTAGAACCTTAAAGGAAAGGAGATGGCAGAGGTGGCCCTCTGTGGATTACTTTTGCATCTTAAATTCATAAGTTTCTTTCTTCCAAGTTTGTTTAGATTAAAAAAATCAAGTTATCAAAAAAATAATTTTAAGCCTCCCTCTCTGTGAAAAGCCTCTCTCACTCACACAAACACTAATTTCTGAATCTAAACAGAAATAAACATACTCTCACTGGATGGCCAAAGGATTCTTTTTCAAATTATCAAAGATGTAGAACATACTGTAAGAAGCCACAAGAAGCACCTTCCCTTTGTTTTATTTCCAGAGCCTGTAGATGTGTAGGTTGAGGATGCTACAAAATAGGAATGGATATTTGTGACGGTTGGTCATCATTGTTAACTTGATTTCCAACAACCCTAATGGCAGCCACCCTCTGAGTGTATCCGTGAGGGATATTCTGGGTACGTTAATTGAGGTGAGAAGATTAATTCTGAAAGTGGGCAAAATCATCCCACATCTGGGGTATTGCTTTGAATCAAAAGCAGAAAGAGCTGAGCACCAGTGTTAAACACTCTCTGCTTCCTGACCGCAGGCACAAGCTGACCTGCTGCCAAGACTTCCCTGGAACTGCAAGCAAAAGCAAACCTTTCCTTTTCTAAGTTAATTTTATCAGGAGTTTGTCACAGATGCAAGATAAATAACTAATACAATACTTATTTGAAACAAATACATATTAAATAAATACTCACTTTGCAGCCAGTGCAAAGAATTGAGGGGCAAAAAGCAGTTGCCATGAAAACTTGCAATTGAGTTCGATCCCCAGAATACATGGAGGAAAGATAGTTGTCAACTCCCACAACTTGCCCTCTGATCTCTATATGTGTGACACACATGTGCATTAATTAATTAGTCAACAAATCAATTAATTAATTATTCACTTTTATAACTCAAATACATATCTAAAGAGAAAAAGAAAACCCTTCAAATGTATTCAAGTCATCTTCACTGAAGTTCAAGTCCAAGTGGACTGTTTAAAATCCTATCTCAAAATTATTCAAAAAATATATTTTTGGAAGTATTTTTAATCAAGCATTTCAAGAAGATCTGGATTAGAAGACGAAAGGAAGAGGAACTCTGGATGACCCTGTGACCTACAGCAGATGATAACAAACTGATAAAATAAGTGTTGAATTGAGGTTGGATGTGCCACGGCAAATTTTTGATGAATGAAGGAGCAGATAAGGATAATTCTGGGAAATGGGAAAGAGAAAAGATAAAGGAAACATATTTTGTATGTTGGACTAATCACATGCATGAAGTGTTAATCAGGTTTTATTTGAGTATTAGTTCTCTCTGGAAACAAGGGGAACTGGATGGGAGTCCAAGTATTTTGTAAGAGAAATGGACATATGCATTGCAAAAATAACTGAAGAATAGTCCCACTTAAGTTTTATTTGGTATCAATTATCTGAAGGTTTCTTATTGCAAAGCAGATAGGTATTCATGGTCCAAACTGAAAATAACTTCACAATATTAAAGATATGTTTCAATTTTCAGGGCAAAAATATGAGGACAACATATGAAATGCGTTTTTATGAAAGGTGTTTTCAGAACCTTGTTTCACTTTGATTTCTCATAATTTTATTGTAACACTTAAAGTGTCACTATGGAGAGATGAGATAGCTAGTGGTTAAGAGCACCTATGTGCATGTATCAAACACATACATAATGTTTTAATTGAAATCACTGTGGAATAAAATGCAATACTCTCACAATATATTTAAGTGTTTTCAAAATAATATTTTTAATCTAATGAAAAACTATTTTCAATTTGAGTAATTTGTTAAAAACAAATCTGTATATAATTTTTAAACTACCATCCCAGTAAAATTTCTTCGTTAGCCCCTTCTGTGTAGTTGCAAGGATCCTAATGTCCCGTGAGTGATAAGTCAAATAAAATTCTTACTGGTGACCATTTCTGAATACCAACCATGATTAACGAATGGTTCAGTAAGTGGGCCAGTGACTGTTCTACTAGTTCCTCCTAGAAATCCCTGAGAAAGAAGCAAAAGATACTGAAGCTTTGCACGGGGATTAGTGACAGGGAGCTGGAGCCATTTGCACAAGAAGAGAATGGTTGCAATTTGTACACAGACTGCAGTAAAATAACCCTACCACCGTATTTATCAACAAACACACTTGTCAATTCAGTACACAATTTAGACACGAGAACCTACAGTTTTAGTGGCAAAATTGGTAAGTGTAAAGGGCTCAACAGAAAGAACGTGAATAGAATAATTTTAACCCAACTCCAAGGAGTGAAAATGTTAGCATATAAAACGAGACAAATTTAGAGGGGAAAATTACTCACTTTGACGGAGAAATCAATGTCTGAGACCAGTTTGTCCTCTTTTTCCTGATTAACTGGGCAGGGTGTAAGACTTGGGCTGAAGGCCATGAGGTCGGTCTTGGGCGGACCCTCTCCAGAGCACACCCTCTGTCGCCTCTGCTGCGAGTATGACCAGGTCCCCACCGCGCTGGAGCACACCAGCACGGGCTTCCCAGGACCACAGGAATCCTCTGTGGGCGTCGCCGAGCAGCGCAGCGCGGTGTAGAGCAGCAGCGAGAGCACCAACAGGCTGGACACGGCGCAGATGGCGATGATCAGATACACGTTGACATCCACCAGCGATGCCTCCCTGCCCGCAGAATCCACTAAAGCCCGTGATGGGGCTTTTACCGTGTGCCCACTCTCCACCAGAGACACTAGCAAGGTGGCTGTGGCTGTCAGCACTGGCTCGCCGTGGTCCTTCACCAGCACCAGTAGGCGCTGTTTTGGCGCATCTGTATCATCTAGGACACGAGAGGTGCTGATTTCACCTGTGTACAGACCCACCCGGAACGGAAGGCGCCCGCTGCCCGTGGCCGACTGCAGCTCATAGGACAGCCACGCATTGTAGCCAGAGTCCGCATCTACTGCGCGCACCTTTGTCACCACATGTCCTGCACCCACTGTCCGTGACACCAGTTCGCTCATTGTGCTGCCCGCCTGAGGCCCCAGCAGCGTGGGCGCATTGTCGTTCTCGTCCAGCACAAACACCTGCAGAGTCACATTGCTGCCCAGGGAAGGCACACCAGCATCCCGCGCACTCACCTGGAACTGCAGCAGCTCCAGCTCCTCATGGTCCAGGGGCTGCAGCGCGAACACCTTGCCGCTCTCCGCGTGCACAGACACGAAGCTCGACAGCGAGCGCTCGCCCACCCGCCTCTCCACCAGCGAGTAGGACACCAGGGCGTTCTCCTGCGCATCTGCGTCCATCGCTGACACCGTGAAGATGTGCGCACCAGGCGGGTTGTTCTCCTTCACGAACACCGTGTATTCGGGCTGCGCGAACACAGGTGCGTTGTCGTTCACGTCAGCCACCTCCACGGACACGCTGGCTGTGGCCCACAGCGAGGGCGAGCCCCCATCCCGGACTGTCACCACCACCTTATAGTCAGGTGTGGTCTCTCTGTCCAGGGCGCTGTCCAGCACGAGCGAATAGTAATTCTTGAAGGTGGACACCAGCTTGAAGGGGACTTGAGGGGTCAGGGAGCAGGTCACCTGCCCGTTGGCTCCAGAGTCACGGTCGGATACACTGATCAGGGCGATCACGGTGCCAGGTGCAGAATTTTCTAACACGGGAATTGATAGTGATTTGATGACCAATTCAGGCACATTATCATTAACGTCCACAATTTCAACTAGAACCGTGCAGTGATCTGTCATTGGAGGGGTTCCCTTGTCTGCTGCCTCTACCTGGATTTCAAAAGATTTCGTTTCCTCAAAATCTATATTGTCTTTCACAGTGATATGTCCATTAACAGGGTCTAAGTGGAATTTTGACAGGATTTCAGCTGACATATCCGTGTGGAAAGAATATACAATGTCCTTATTTACTCCTTCATCCAAATCAGAGGCATTGACATCCACTACTACAGTACCATTTGGTGCATTTTCGGATAATCTGACTTTGTAGAGCGTCCTCTCAAAAGCAGGGGCGTTGTCGTTCACATCTAGGACAGTGATCTTCACTTGAGTGGTGCCAGTTAGCTCCGGTTTCCCGCCATCAACTGCCGTTATCAGTAAATGATGCTCGGGAATGTCCTCTCGATTTAAAAGTTTTTTCAACACGAGTCCCAGGGATTTAACTTCCTCATCTTTTCTTTTGACGTCTAAGGTAAAATACTCACTGGAGTTAAGACTGTAAGTCAACAATGAATTTGTTCCGATATCTGCGTCTGAAGCGCCCTCTAGCGAGAACCGAGAGCCAAGCTGTCGAGATTCAGAAATAAACAGATTCTTTGTGGTCACTGGAAATACCGGCGGGTTGTCGTTAATGTCCCTCACCTCCACCTCCACGTGGAAAACCTGCAGCGGCCGGTCCACGATCACCTCCAGGTGGATGCTACACTCCGCGCTCCGCCCGCACAGCGCCTCCCGGTCGATCCGAGAATTCACAAACAAAATGCCATTCTGCAGATTTACCTCCAGAAGGTCCCCGCGGTCCTTGGACGCCACCCTGAACAGGCGGGGCACCAGCTCCGCCAGCTCCAGCCCCAGGTCCTGAGCGATGCGGCCCACGAAGGTTCCGTGTTTGGCCTCCTCGGAGACGGAGTAGTGGAGCTGGCCACTCCCTGCCTCCCAGGCTGAGAGGAGCAGAAGCCAGAGCAGCAGACGCTGATCTTCTCTCCAAGAAAACACCATCGCAAGCCCCTTCCAAACGTTTGGTTGCTCTCACACTGATCCAAAATTTCTTAAATATTTTCAGTTTTTTATTCTTCACATCTTAAACCCCATACCGTTACCATTTTGTCTGAGACTGCGACGAAAAGGATCATGTAAATGTGTAAAACCCGCTGCGTTTAATGAAGGAAGTTGTGGTAGACAGCGACACCAAGTGGCTAAATGTGTAAGTATTTAATGTCTTTATTTTCTTACATATCTAATTTGAATTGTCCCCAAATTTGTGTTTTGATCTGTGATTTCCTTCAAGTAGTCACCAAAGAGTTTGTTTTTAACCAGAACATAGCCTTACATTTTTTATAAAATCTCTCCAATTCATGGTTTCACTGCTAATAATGGACTCTCTGTATGACAGGTACACAAGTTTCTCTTAACGGAGTTTTCCCGTTAAATTTTCACAACAATCTTCTAAGATGAATTTTAATATGAGTCATTGATTACAAGTACATACAGACTAAACAAATTAAAAGGGGCTTTAACTGATGGTGTCAGGGTGAAATCCCCATTCAGAATGACAGTCTCAAAGTACAAAAATGAAAGGTAAGTCTTTGATATGTGACAATGAAGGTATGAGGCATAAAAATAAGTGATAAATGTGTAAATATCTATTAATACATGTTTTATATGATTCTAGCATTACCAACTTACTTAAAAATAGGCTGACTTGCAATTGTTAATTTAGAACATGTGTAAATCTCCCCCAGGTCCTTTATTCAAGCATAGCATCATTGTTAACTGTCTTTACTAGTATTTATATAAAGATGTCAGGTCTCATTCATTCATTTTCTTACTTACTGGGGATTGAAGCCAGTGCCTCAAGCACCTAGGCAAGAGCCTTGCCACTGAGCTGTACCCCCAGCCCAGAGTTAGTCTTTCTCAGTGAAGTTCTTTTGTAGATGTATTTTCTGCCACAGGACAACACTGTGTGGTTTGGATATTTGTTATATACACATTACACCAATAAGAATATTGCTTTTAAATTTCAACACTGTTTATGCATTACAGTTTACATGTATATTATAAAATGAGATGATTATGGCCCTAGCAGACTCCTCTCTGGATGAATTTCTGTACCAAGAAGCTTCAAAAGGTTTCATGTAGCTAAGGGTTGCAGTGCACACCCATCATCCTAGGATGTTGGAGGCTGAGGCAGGAAGATCATGAGCTGAAGATCAGCCTAAAATCAGGACCCAACCCAAACAAACAGGACCTGAGAGATGGGCCAGTGGGTAAAACCACATGCTGTCAAGCCTGCCAACATGATTTCAATCCCTGCGACCCAATGACTCCTGAAAATTGTCTTCTGACTTGCACACTCACATCATGGTGTGCATGCACACTCACACACGTACACCCACACAACATAAGTAAGTGTTAAGAGAGAAAAGGAAGATAAGTTGAAAACATTTTCAATTTTTAAAAAAAAGACAAAGAGAAAATTAACTTTGGAACATGAGTCGCTAGCAACATAAATAAGACTGGGCAATGAAATGTTCTTTTAAAATGTATCATCTATATATGAATGTTCTACTTAAATGTATGCCTGCATGACGGAAGAGGGAGTCAGGTCCCATTCCAGATGGTTCTGAGCCTCCATGTGGTTGTTGGGAATTGAACTCAGGACCTCTGGAAGAGCAGACAGTGCTCTTAACCACTGAACCATCTCTCCAGTCCCCAGTAATGAAATATTTTAAATATCTCTGTGAATTCACTAATAAACACGAGGTATGAGTCCTCTAAACATTTTAGAGTTGGACCAGAATACTCATGGAAAGGGCAAATTTAGATATTCATGCAGAAAAAGAAGCTGTCCAGACTTTGACTTGTAGGCAGAATAGTTTAAAGAGAAATATAGCACATAATTTAAGTATTAGAAGACAAAGGTTTTATAGAAGGTCCAGGTTCTTGTGTTTCATTGACTAAAATCCAATATTCAATTAACTCACCTCTTATCATCTATGTTTAAATTAAAATAAACAAATATTACACTGAATAAATAAATGAACATTTTAAATTAACTTTTCAAATAAGAGTAAGTGAAGAGTTACATTAATGATAATTGTTAACAATCAACAGATAATTTCTAATAGACTCTGCCATGATAGCTCATAAAGAATTAGATAAATGCTTAGTATGTTTTGTTTGTTCTTTTCTGTTCTGGTGATTGAACCTAGGGCCTCTCATCCCTATAGGGCTTTTATTGTTCTTGTTTTGTTTTGAGACAGGGCCTCATTGTATAGCCTTATGTGATCTCACTATGTAGACCAGGTTGGTCTCAAACTCATAGAGATCCATCTACCTCTGCTTCCTGAGTGTTGGGATTAAAGGCATGCACCACCATAGGGCCTGACCTCATTCATTGTAGGGCAAGTGCTCTTCTCCTGAGTTATCCTCCTAAAGCTATTTCTTTCTTAATATCTTTATCCTATGTGTTTTGAGTGTTTTCCCTGAATGTATGTATTGCACCATGTGCATACCTGCTGCCTAAGGAAGCCAACTGGAGTTACAGACGGCTGTGAGCCACCGTGGCTGATGGGAACCAAACTCAGACCCTCGGTGAGAGCAGCAAGGGATCTTAACTGCTAACTATCTAGGCCTTAGAACTGTATGTGAACAGTATGTGTTTAAGACTCAATCATGGGTGTCATGTCATCCATAAGCTATCTAATGATCATATCTCAGAAGGTTAATTTGAAAATGAAATACAAATTTTAAAGTATCTTGGACTTGAAACTTGTGAGACGCTTTTAAATACATATGCAAGGGATACACTATTGTGAAATGAAATGTTACATATAAACTGATAGCAGCTAGACTCAGGTACTGATCATCTGCAAATAAAGGTAACACTGGAGGGATATTGAGTTTAAAAGATTGGGCTAAGATGGGCAGTGGTGGTGCACACCTTTACTCCCAGCACTTCAAAGGCAGATGCAGGCAGATCTCTGCGAGTTTGAAGCCAGCTTGATCTACAAGAGCTAGTCCTAGGAGAGGCTCCAAAGCTACAGAGAAACCCTGTCTTGAAAAACTAAAAACCAAAACCAAAACATAAAAGAGATTGGGCCAGTGTATGTAGATGAGTATTAATGAATCTGTTCTACTGTCACTTAAAAAACCCAGAAGAATTTATCAGCAAACAGATTATGGCTCTTGAAAACATTTAAACACAATTTTAAAAGTTTATCACTTACCAATAGTAGAGACACAGAGGTCAGACTTTAAGTAGGGCCGACTCTATCTGACCATTCACACATTCTGCACACCAAGACTTTGCAGTGACAGTTTGTTTGTGCTCTAACAAATAAAGCTTTCCTGAAGATCAGAGAAGAGAGCTAAGCCACTAGTTAACCACAGAGGCCAGGCAGTGGTGGCACACACCTTTAATCCCAACACTTGGGATCTCATGCCTTTGATCCTAGTACTTGGGAGACACACACCTTTAATCCCAGCACTAGGGAGGTGGAGACAGGAAGTGATATGGCTGAGCAGAGACAGAAATATGAGGTGGGAGGAAATAAGAGTTCAGTCTTTCAGTCTGAGGATTTCATAGAGGAAGAACTTTAGTGGCTGGCTGCTTTACTTCTCTGGTCGTTCAGCTTTCACCCCTAATATCTGACTCCAGGTATTTATCATTAAGATCAATTAGATTCACACTACAAGCCTTCATGGAGGCAAGTAGCTATGTACTCGAAACGGGATGGGTTTCTTCCAAAGAAAGGTGATGTTTCTCATTTTCAAGCCATTTTTCCCTCTGTAAAACCTCGGATAAAGTTTTCTCATTTTCAGGAAATATATACTTTAGATTTTAAGACTTATCTGAGAAGATGATAGGTTTCCTGTAGAAGTGGAGTCTCCTTAAAGTTCACGTACATCCACCAAACTTCCAACTCCAATAAAAGAAGGTCTCGGGTTGAAATGGATAGTCTAAGCAGTAGCTAAGGCTAAGATCACTTTGTTGAATTCATGTATTTAGTCCACAGTAAATAATTAGATGCCAGAAAACTGTTTTAGACCGTTAACTCACCCAAACACATCTTCCTTTGGCTGAAAAAAAAAACTACAGCAAAAAAAAAATCCTTCACAGGTGTATCATTTACTGGCCAAGCCCAGTGTTTTAAACACCCACTGCAGGGGTGTCCAGACAAAATGCAATGATCCATGCTGGGCCTTGCATTTTGGATGAAGGAAAGTGTAAACTGGCATAGAGTGAGAAGTGGCCAGCATCTTCACAGAAGGAAACCTGCATGATTTTGCCTATTAACACTGGGTTGATGACTGTTGAGCACTAGCCTGAAGACTAGGTCACAATACTCTTTACTTGTACAAAGAAAAAGAAAAGATATGGATGCTTGGACAAACCAGTTTGTCTTCAGGCAAAGACTGACTATTCATTCCTGTTGGCATGGAAACTGCTATGTGGGTCAGCCTAGACTGAAACTCACAGCGATCCACCTGCCTCTGCCTCCCAAATGTTATGATTAAAGGCGTACACCACCACACCCTGTCCAATACAATATTTTTCTTTCTTTTTATTTCTTTACTTCTTTTTTTGAGACAGGTTTCTCTCTGTGTAGCCCTGGCTGTCCTGAAACTCACTCTGTGGACCAGGCTGGCCTTGAACTCACAGAGATCCGCCTGCCTCTACCTCCGCTTAAACGACGGGATTAAAGACGTGCATCACCACACCTACCCCAGTGTAATCTTTAAATGTCAAAATCTGAAGGGTTCTTTCCTAAGTACACTCTCTCTTTTGGTTGAAAACCCAAAGATTTTTATAATAGTTTGATCTTTATCGCCCAATTTTGGTCATTTTCCTTATTAAGGGCAAATAAGTTACCCAGCATTCCTTAATGCTGACTTGTATTGTAAAGGCCAATGATATATAGAGCCTGGCATTCATGTTTTAAAGAGAAAATCTTGAAAATTTCCAGAGTAAAGATTGTATTACTCTAAACAGACTCTGATACAATGGGCACAAATCTATGTGTAGAAATGTCCTAAATTTTAAAGTCCTCTTAAATTTTCTAATTTGAGCTTTTACACCTTTGAAAGGAAAACATTTAGGAGTAATATTGATTTATTATGCTTTGGTGCCAGTGAGTTGGCTCAGCAGGTAGAAGTCTTGCCTTGCAAGGCTGGTGACCTGCCTTAACTCCCTACAGCCCAAATAAAGGTAGAGAGACCAACTACACAAAGTAGGACCAACTACACACTGTAGGACCTCACACCACACACCTACAGCCACACACCAGCATCATGAACACACACAATAATAAATAAATAAATAAATAAATAAATAAATAAATAAATAAATGTTTAAATAGCAGGTTTTCCTGGGTGTTTTTTTTCCCAATTATTCAAGGTCTGATTACTCACACAGAGATTTCGTCATGAACCTAACAATGGAAGTGAGAATATTTAAGAGAATTATTCTACGGGCAGGAATTTGATACCTAATGCACAAATATCTCACAACAGCACAGTGATATAATAAAAGCAGAGCGTTAGGTTTAAATAATTGACTGGAATCATGAACCATACAAAAATAGTAACGTTCTTGATAAGATAAAAAAAATCGTA
This sequence comes from Arvicola amphibius, assembly GCF_903992535.2. Taxonomy (NCBI): domain Eukaryota; kingdom Metazoa; phylum Chordata; class Mammalia; order Rodentia; family Cricetidae; genus Arvicola; species Arvicola amphibius. Next base: position 114,038,897 of record NC_052051.1, on the reverse strand, counting down.
AGCCTACCTTTGCTAAGTATTCTGACTCTAAGGGCGGCTGTCTCTCCTCTGCTGATTCCAGACCTTGGGATAGGCTGGGGCTGAAGGCCATGAGGTCGGTCTTGGGCGGACCCTCTGCAGAGCACACCCTCTGCCGCCTCTGCTGTGAATATGACCAGGTCCCCACCGCACTGGAGCACACCAGCATGGGCTTTCCCGGAGCACAGGCTCCATCTGTGGGCATCGCCGAGCAGCGCAGCGCGGTGTACAGCAGCAGCGTGAGCACCAACAGGCTGGACACCGCGCAGATGGCGATGATCAGATACACGTTGACATCCACCAGCGACGCCTCTCGGCCAATGGCATCTACCAACGTTTTGGATAAGACTTTTGGAGCTTGACTGTTCTCAAGCAGAGAAACTAGCACTGTGGCTGTGGCAGTCAGCGCAGGTTCACCATGATCCTTCACCAGCACCAGCAGGCGCTGGTGCAGCGCATCCGCTTCATCCAGGGTGCGTGTGGTGCTGATCTCGCCGGTATATAGGCCCACGCGGAACAGGCTTCGGGAATTGCCTGCCGACGTCTGCAGTTCATAAGAGAGCCAAGCATTGTAACCAGAGTCCGCATCCACTGCTCTCACTTTGGTGACCACGTGACCTGAACCCACTGATCTAGGCACAAACTCACTCACTGCCCCTCCCGCTCCCACAGCTCCGTGGGGCAGCAGCGTGGGCGCATTGTCGTTCTCGTCCAGCACAAACACCTGCAGAGTCACATTGCTGCCCAGGGAAGGCACACCAGCATCCCGCGCGCTCACCTGGAACTGCAGCAGCTCCAGCTCCTCATGGTCCAGGGGCTGCAGCGCGAACACCTTGCCGCTCTCCGCGTGCACAGACACGAAGCTCGACAGCGAGCGCCCACCCACCCGCCTCTCCACCAGCGAGTAGGACACCAGGGAGTTCTCCTGCGCATCTGCGTCCTTCGCTGACACCGTGAAGATGTGCGCGCCAGGCGGGTTGTTCTCCTTCACGAACACCGTGTATTCGGGCTCCGCGAACGCGGGCGCATTGTCGTTCACGTCAGCCACCTCCACGGACACGCTGGCGGTGGCCCACAGCGAGGGCGAGCCCCCGTCCCTGGCTGTCACCACCACCTTATAGTCAGGTGTGGTCTCACGGTCCAAGGCGCTGTCCAGCAGGAGCGAATAGTAGTTCTTGAAGGTGGACACCAGCTTGAAGGGGACTTGAGGGGTCAGGGAGCAGGTCACCTGCCCGTTGATTCCTGAGTCACGGTCTGACACTGAGATGAGGGCGATAACAGCGCCCAGTGGAGCATTTTCTTGGATTGGTAGTGAAAGAGACGTTATTGAGACTTCTGGTGTATTGTCATTGATATCCACGAGTTTTACTGAAATTTTACAATGTCCTGACATTGATGGGTTTCCCTTGTCAGATGCAATGATCTGAATTTCATAGGATGTCCTTTCTTCATAGTCTAATTCCCCCTTGGTTCTGATTTCTCCCGAGGTGGGGTCTATTTGGAACTTGGTCCGTGTGGTAGAAGACACATCACTACTCAGTGAATACACAATCTCACTGTTTGGTCCTTCATCTGCATCAGACGCATTTAATTTCACCACCAAGGTTCCGTTTGCGGTGTTCTCTAACAATTGAACTTTGTAAACGGATTGGGGAAAAGTAGGTTCGTTGTCATTCACATCTAACACTTTAATGAGTATTTGAACAGAACCTGTGAGTTCAGGCTTGCCTCCATCCGTAGCTACCAGTAACAATTTCACCTCAGCATTTTCCTCTCTGTCCAGAGATTTCCCCAGCACAAGAAACAGCGATTGGCTGAGTTCATCATTTGTTTGTACCTCTAGAAAGAAAAACTCACTGGGACTGAGCTTATAGGACAGAAGAGCGTTTACTCCTATATCTGCATCTGAAGCTCCCTCTAAAGGAAACCGCGAGTCTAGCAGTCTCGATTCGTGAAATTGGATAGTTTTTTCTGTCGTTGGAAATAGCGGCGGGTTGTCGTTAATGTCCCTCACCTCCACCTCCACGTGGAAAACCTGCAGCGGCCGGTCCACGATCACCTCCAGGTGGATGCTACACTCCGCGCTCCGCCCGCACAGCGCCTCCCGGTCGATCCGAGAATTCACAAACAAAATGCCATTCTGCAGATTTACCTCCAGAAGGTCCCCGCGGTCCTTGGACGCCACCCTGAACAGGCGGGGCACCAGCTCCGCCAGCTCCAGCCCCAGGTCCTGAGCGATGCGGCCCACGAAGGTTCCGTGTTTGGCCTCCTCGGGGACGGAGTAGTGGAGTTGGCCACTCCCTGCCTCCCAGGCTGAGAGGAGCAGAAGCCAGAGCAGCAGACACTGCCTGACGTCTGGGCCCCCTCTCAAAGAAGGCATCACCTCTAGTCCTCCGTGAGTTAGTCAAATTAAATGATCATGTTTAAAAGCAATGAAATAGTCTAACACCTGCTAAGTCCTGCTGCTTCTCCTGTCGTTTTATCTGGAGTAACAAAGAGACTCGGGGTATTTGCCTTCTTAGAGAACATTCTCTGGTGGACAGCGACACCCTGTGGCTCATCTGATTCGAACTTTACCGTATTAACTGTAAATGAGAAGTTTACCGTATTAACTTCAAATGTAAACTTCAGTAGTGCTAAGTGTATTCAGTGTTGAATAAGTTGAAAAGTGTGTTGAATAAGTGTTGCTAAGTTGAAACTTTCTTCCTGTAAAGCTGAAAAATTATATCTATTAGACATCAATTCCAGTTACCCCATCTTTGCCCATGGTAACTATCATTCTACTTCCGTTTTCTATGAGTTTCACCACGGTGTAAGTAAAATCATACAGGAGTTGTAAGGGTTCGTTGCTCTGGGGTTGAGTTCTTTGTTTTGCTGTGTTTTGAGACTTGCTTTTCCAACTAACCATAATGTTTAGAAGGCTCATCGGTGTTGTAGCACGTTACAGGATTTCTTTTCTTATTGCTGAATGTTTCCATTTTGTAAACCCGCTGCATTTCGTGAGCCCATTCAACCATCCATGAGCATTTGGATTCCTCTGGCTCTTAGTTCTTGTAAATAGAGCTGATACCAATGCAAATGTACAAATATCTCTTGGAGATCTTGTTTTCAGTTCTTTTGTAATTTTTTTTAGCACTTCTTCAGAGCAAGCACACCGGAATAAAAGAGTACTTTCGTTCAATAAAAATATGATTGAATACACTCCTGATATTTATAATCTTGAGTTTTGAATTGTCTGTGGGTTACATTAGCTTGTCATATGAGAAATATATTTTATTTTAGGATTATTCTCTTTCTTTTATATTTGAAAGAATAAACTGATTTTGTTTCACTGTTAGTTACATGAAAGTATCTTTTATTTATTAATTTTTAGCTAGTTCTTCACATGCAGAAATATTAAGCTTAAATAAAAGTGGTATTGGGGTTGTTTGAAATGAATGAAGGAATGCGTCAGTTGCAAAGTTCATATCAAGTTACATACTTACTACTTTATGTATGTCAAAAACCTGCTTTTATTTTTCTTAGAAGAAAACAAAATGAACTGCAAAATTTACAGTGTCCATTTAAGACAGCATTGAAGGATAGATTTTCCTGGATCTAGAAGCTTTAATAACTTTTCTCTTAGCTGGGTGTAGTGGCGCACACCTCTAATCCCAGCATTTGGGAGGCAAAGGCAGGTAGATCTTTGAGTTTGTGGCCAGTCTGGGCTACAAAGAGAGTTGCAGGACAGGCAAGACTAAATAGAAAAGCACTACTTTGAAATAATAATTTTTTCTTGATTCCAATGTCTTAAAGTTGTTCCACTTATTCATTCTTGCAGCAAAATAAATGCAACTGGAGATAACTAAAGACAAAGTATATTAAGAGAGAAAAATATACCATGTGTTCTTTTAATCATGTTTTCTAGATTTTTATATAGCTAGTTAGATAAAATCAGATATAAATACACATATATGTAATATATAACATACATACATATATGATATATATATATGTATATATGATGAAAGTAGAGGCAAGCCGTGTAGAGAAACAAAGGGGCCTAGTGGAATGAGCATTTTATTAAAATGCTGTGAAAGAAGGAAAAAAACTATTAAAATATTCTGAGGGGACAAGAACATCAGCAATCAATGGAAATTCCTTTCACATTTATGTTAAATATTAATTCACAACACTACTCCATATTTCGGTCTTCCTTTCATTCTATAATAGCATCCCATAAACTACAACCACTTTTCAAATTTTGTAATCCTAAACCCGTGTCATTTTATAATAGTGACTAAGATTTGAGATTCACCCCCAAGTTAATAGAATTAGCTGTTCTAGAAAACTTTTACACTTAATAAGAATCATCATGGCACGGAAAGAATAGTTGCTCTGATCTTTTATCTACAATGTAATTATCTTAAACTTTGTGATCACAATGTAGTCATATGAAGGCCTATCCAAACACATTAAAGTCGTTTGTTTGGGGTTTATTGTTGGGTTTTGATTCTTCGTTTGGTTGTTAAGGCAATGTCGCTTACAGCTCAGGCTAGCCTCAAACTTGCTCTGTAGCAGAGGATGACCTTTAAATTCAGATCCTTGCTGGCACACGCCTTTAATCCCAGCACTTGGGAGGCAGAGGCAGGCGGATCTCTATGAGTTCGAGGCCAGCCTGGTCTACAAGAGCTAGTTCCAGGACAGGGTCCAAAGCTGCACTGTCTCAAAAAAACCAAGCCCCCCCAAAAATTCAGATCCTAATGTCCCCATCACCCAAGGACATGTATGTGCCACCAGACTGGGCTCTTCCAAACAAATTTGAAAGGTTATTGGTATTATCAAAAAATTATGGGTTCTATTTATAATTTTATGATTAATATTTAAGCAAAGCACTCCATCTATACTAATTCCTTTATTCAGTTTTATTTTACGTATGTAGGTGTCTTGCCTGTATGTATGTTTGTGCATCACAGACATGCCTAGCACCCACAATCTAGAAGAGGACATCAGATCTTCTGAAACCAGAATGATTTTTTTTTTGATTTTTCGAGACAGGGTTTCTCTGTGGCTTTGGAGCCTGTCCTGGAACTAGCTCTTGTAGACCAGGCTGGTCTCGAACTCACAGAGATCTGCCTGCCTCTGCCTCCCGAGTGCTAGGATTAAAGGCGTGCGCCACCACCGCCTGGCAAACCAGAATGATTTTGAACCACCATGTAGGCACTGGGATCCAAACCTGGGTCATCTGGAAGAGCAGCAAGAGCTCTTAACCACTCACCCATCTCTCCAGCGCACAAATCTATAAAAACTTTCTAATATAGTGAGTTATGACATTGTAGCCCCCAATGCCAACCAATTCGAGTTTTTCTGACTTAAATAAAAGACAATATTGTTTATCTTCTACTTACAATTTTTTAGTTTAGCTTCAAAAAATTATCTCTATCCCTCCCAATTTTTTCCCTTTTTTGAGACAGATTTTTTCTGTGTAGCCCTGGATGGTCTGGAGCTTGCATTGGAGACCCGGGCAGCCTCCAACTCAGATCCACCACCTCTGCCTCCCGAGTGCTGGGATTAAAGGTGTGCACCACCACGCCTGGATGTTTTATTGTTTGTTTGTTCATTCGTTCTTTGAGACAGGGTTTCTTTGTATAGCTATGGCCATCCTGGAACTCACTCTGTAGACCAGTCTGGCCTCCAACTCAGAGAACCGCCTGCCTCTAAAGTGCTGGGATTAATGGTGTGTGCCACCACCACCTGGCTGTTTTATCATTTTAATTTCCATTTTCAGAATATTTTCCATGAACTCTTTTTAGTTGCTGTCATGAGAATCCCAGGTTTTTAAGAATGATTTGCGTAAAGAAGGAATGGTCCCGTTTGTACCGCTTTCTTTCTAGAAAATCGGTTAAGCATGATCAGCATCACATTTTTATTGTTTTTAAGTCACACATAGGATGATGTTTTCTTTCATGGGTGTGATGGTTTGACAGTGAAAACCGAAAGGGTTCATTACACCAAATTCAACACGTTTTATAACTCAATTTTTACTCTAACAGGACAAAATGTCTTCTTGAATATACACTCCATGTTGCTGTGTGTTTTGGGTTCTATTGCAGGGCTCTTCATATGATAGGCTGTCAACATTTTCTTGAGTGAATGGTGGTAAATACCGAATGTATCTCTTGAGCCAGTATTCACATAGCTAATGAATAGAGCTATGAATACATACTAAGGTATGATTTCTGAATCTATTCTCTCCAATCATATAAACCTTCAGGTTTATCTCACATTTAGAGAAAATTGAAAGGTTTTTTAGCATTATTATTCCAAAATTATTTTGTGGTTATTCTAGCCCAAAGACTTGGTATAATCATATTAATATTTAGAAAGTTGCAGGCACGTGCTTTGGCCTATGTCTTACAATGCTCTAAACAATACTCCGTCAACTTATCACCTCAATCTCAGAAAGCTTAGCTATCATATTTGTAGAATGTTTTACAAGTGTTTTTTGAAGTTTTAATATAATTATATTATTTCCTCTTCCCTTTCCTCCCTCCAAGCCCTTTTATGTATTCTCCCTTGCTCTTCAAATTTATGGGTTCTTTTTCTTTGTTTATATATACAAATATATATATGTATATATATATATCAGATTGAGCATGTAGTATTTAGGTATACCTGATATATAGCAGGTATATTAGACAGGTGTATATATATACATACATATATATGTGATATATTATAATACAGGTATACATACATACATATATACACAGGCATATATATCAGTAGTACCTAATAACTACATGCTCGGTGTATATAATGTTACTTGTGTATATGGGCTGAGCATTTGGTATTGGATAACTAGTTGATGTGCATTTCCCTGGGGGAGACTATATACTGCTCTCAGTATTCCTTAGTTGCCCATAGATCTTGTCTAGGGTTGAGACCTGTTGAGCTTTCTTCCTTCCAGGTTAGCACATTTATTGGTGCTGTCCTTTTACAAGGGGAGCTTTAAGGGTCTTTTCTGTGTGTTCGTTTGAATGTTTAGCCAACAAGGTGCGTTCACTTGATACCTGTGTAACTTCAGAAGACATAGAACATTGTTCCAGAGGCCATGGAGATGGCCCAGTGGGTGAAGTGCTGGCCGTGCAAGCAGGAGGACCTGAGTTCAGATCCCCAGCATCCGCATGCCCAGCCAGTCTAGACAAAACAATGAACCACCTGAACCAAAAAAAAAGGTACAGGGGAATTGAGGAAGATACCTAACATTAGTTACTGGTCTCCATATCCTCGTGCACAGGAGAGCACACACACGTAGACACATGTACCCCCTCACACACAGAGATTTAACAAACTACTGACTAAGTGGTTAGAAGAGTCACAGAGACCTGTATCGAAAGTGTATCAGCTGGTTGTTAAACTTCTGTAATATACTGCTTATAATAATATGTTACTCATTATTGATCAACATACTGATTATGAATCAAATTTGAAGAGATCTTTATTCCTCTTCTGAACAACTTGTGTAAAGAATTTCTTTTCTTTTTTTGTTTCTGTATTCATTTCTAGAAAAGCAAGCATCAGGGATTTTTATGTAGAACAATTTTGTTTGAAAAAAGTTATTCCGTCTTTCTCTTGCTTTTTTTACATTGAATTTAAATAGAATTTAATATTGAATGCCTGCAAAATTCTCCCATTGAAAGCAACCTTCAATATTTAATCAAGTGCAATGGACTGTAATAGATAATTATATCATTTTTTGAAGAAAAATAGTAATTATCCTGAACTTAATTTTTCTTGGCCTCAACAATTTCATCTATAAAAAGGAAAAGTTTCACTTAATAAAATAAATATCAGAAGGATTAAAAGAAAAGAAAAGAAAGTTTGGGGACACTGGCAAGGAAGTGTGAGGTGGTCACTCAGTGTCTCTTGACTGGATCATGTAAGACCCAAGTTCATGTAATAATTAGCCTTTTAAACTAGGGAACAGCACCAGGAACTAGTTGGATATTTTAATGTGAAAATTAAAGTACTAACAATATATTATAGCATATATATATATATATATTAAGTCACAGTGCTTCAAGTTATCTTTTATTGCCCCCTTTGAAATTTAGCAATATAAAGAGAAAGCAGATGGTTTCTGTAACTTTGCCTACAATTATTTCTGCAAAGCAAGACACGTCACAAGAATTGAGAGCCCATGTTAAAGGTGACCAGCACTGTGTTTGGCTGGCATTCATGAGGCCCTTAGCTCTATCCCTACCATCGATAGTACTAAAATTAACACTAATAACGCTGAAATGTTTTTAAAGCTTTCTACCATATAAATAAAAGAATACAAAAATTTGCATCTATATTGCTTCCTAGCTTCATGCATTATGCAACTGCAAATAGAGTGTTTGCAAAGGTATGGTTTGTTAAAAGTCATTAAACACCCTGAATACATCTAAAATATCATGGAAATGATTTAAAAAGTGAAGTTAAATCTAAACAGAATTTGAAGTCATAGCTCAAATTTTGACTTACATTTCCAGAAAGATCCGAATTTCCTTCTGGCTGCTCACTTCTTTCCGATATGTTCAAACCTGGAGAGAGGCCAGGGCTGAAGGCCATGAGGTCAGTCTTGGGCGGAACCTCTCCAGAGCACACCCTCTGTCTCCTCTGCTGTGAGTATGACCAGCTACCCACCGCGCTGGAACACACCAGCACGGGCTTCCCTGGAGCACAGACTCCATCAGTGGGCGTTGCCGAGCAGCGCAGCGCGGTGTACAGCAGCAGCGTGAGCACTAACAGGCTGGACACGGCGCAGATGGCGATGATCAGGTACACGTTGACATCCACCAGCGATGCCTGAGAGCCCACTGCACCGGTTAATACAGGCAAGGAGGCTTTCTGAATCTGTCCGCTTTCCACCAGAGATACCAACACGGTAGCAGTGCCAGTCTGCACCGGCTCGCCATGATCTTTCACCAGCACCAACAGGCGCTGTCGTGGAGCATCAGCCTCATCTAGGGCGCGTGTAGTGCTGACCTCACCCGTGTACAGTCCCACCCGGAATGGGCTGCGTGCGCCACCTGTTGAAGGTTGCAGCTCATAAGACAGCCAAGCATTGTAGCCAGAGTCTGCGTCTACTGCGCGCACCTTTGTCACCACATGTCCTGCACCCACTGTCCGTGACACCAGTTCGCTCACTGTGCTGCCCGCCTGAGGTCCCAGCAACGAGGGCGCGTTGTCGTTCTCGTCCAGCACAAACACCTGCAGAGTCACATTGCTGCCCAGGGAAGGCACACCAGCATCCCGCGCGCTCACCTGGAACTGCAGCAGCTCCAGCTCCTCATGGTCCAGGGGCTGCAGCGCGAACACCTTGCCGCTCTCCGCGTGCACAGACACGAAGCTCGACAGCGAGCGCTCGCCCACCCGCCTCTCCACCAGCGAGTAGGACACCAGCGCGTTCTCCTGCGCATCTGCGTCCATGGCCGACACCGTGAAGATGTGAGTGCCAGGCGGGTTGTTCTCCTTCACGAACACCGTGTATTCGGGCTCCGCGAACACGGGCGCATTGTCGTTCACGTCAGCCACCTCCACGGACACGCTGGCGGTGGCCCACAGGGAGGGCGAGCCCCCGTCCCTGGCTGTCACCACCACCTTATAGTCAGGTGTGGTCTCTCTGTCCAGGACGCTGTCCAGCAGGAGCGAATAGTAATTCTTGAAGGTGGACACAAGCTTGAAGGGGACATGAGGGGTCAGGGAGCAAGTCACCTGCCCGTTGACACCTGAGTCAAGGTCAGACACCTTGATGAGGGCGATGACGGTGCTAAGTGGAGCATCCTCTTTGATGGGCAAAGATAAGGAAGTGACCTCCAGCTCGGGAGTGTTATCATTTATATCCAGCACTTTCACCAAAACCTTGCAGTGATTTGACATCGGGGGAGTCCCTTTATCAACTGCTTTCACTTGGATTTCATAAGACTTTATTTTTTCATAATCCAGGTCACCAATCACTCTAATTTCTCCAGAAATAGAATCCACTTTGAATTTTTCTTGAATGTCAGGAGAAACATCATTGCCAAAGGAAAACACAACTTCACCGTTTACGCCTTCATCAGCGTCGGAGGCATTTAATGTGGTCACTAAAGTTCCATTCGCTGTAGATTCTACTAACTGGGCTCTGTAGACGGCCTGGTCAAACAGTGGGGCATTGTCATTAACATCCAGCACGGTAATCTGCAGCCGAACTGTCCCCTCCAGTTCTGGCTTGCCCCCATCAGTGGCTGTCAGTAATAACCGAAGTTCTGGTGTTTCTTCTCTATCCAAAGATTTTCTCAGCTCAAGAGAAAGGGATTTACTGAGTTCGTCAGTCGTCTCTACCTTCAAAGAAAAGTAGTCAGTGGGGCTCAGCGTGTAAATTAGAAGAGAATTAGCGCCAATATCTGCGTCCGCAGCGCCCTCTAGTGGAAATCGCGAGCCTGGCAGTCTATTTTCAGGAATAAATATCCTTTGTTCTGAGCCTTTAAAAACCGGTGGGTTATCATTAATATCCTTAACCTTCACATCCACGTGGAACACCTGCAGCGGCCGGTCCACGATCACCTCCAGATGGATGCTACACTCCGCGCTCCGCCCGCACAGCGCCTCCCGGTCGATCCGAGAATTCACAAACAAAATACCATTCTGCAGATTTACCTCCAGAAGGTCCCCGCGGTCCTTGGACGCCACCCTGAACAGGCGGGGCACCAGCTCCGCCAGCTCCAGCCCCAGGTCCTGAGCGATGCGGCCCACGAAGGTTCCGTGTTTGGCCTCCTCGGGGACGGAGTACTGGAGCTGACCGCTCCCTGCCTCCCAGGCTGAGAGAAGCAGAAGCGAGAGCAACAGCAAGGGCAGGGCTCTCAGGCCTCGGAGCCTGGAAAAGAGCATCGCAAAAGCACTGTACCTTTCGTACAACTGTCACTCCAAGATCATACTTTCTAACTTCATGGTTTCAGGCATTTGTGTCCTCAGCATTTTTTGTCTTTTCTCTACTGATGACGAAATGAAGCTTCCTCCCTTCGGTTTTATCAGTCCCTCATTTCCAGCTTCAAGACTTTATGGTGTACAGCGACACCATGTGGCCAATGTGGATTTCACATCCATTCATTTATCTTTCAAAGTAGCTTCTGTATTGCAAAGTACTCAATACAATCGTTTATAAATTTCGTAGTCTGAAGATCCAAGGCAGTTTGAATATCATTTGCAAGTTTGTAATTCAATGTTTTCATTGAACTATAATCGTAAAGGCAGTACAATTGGGTTTGAGAAAATTAAAGATATGCTTTAATTGTCTCTTTATCATTGTATTTTAAATGATTTAGTAAGTGGGGCATGATAGTGCATACCTTTAATCCCAGCACTCAGCGTGAAGGCAAAGGCAGGTAGATCTCTAGGATCTATATCGTGAGTTCCAGGTCAGACAGAGCTAAATAGAGAAACCCTGTCTGACCAAAAAAAAAAAAAAAAAAAAAAAAAAAAGTAAGAAAGACTTCTTATTGGCTCACGAATTTCAATTACTAGATATTCATAATTGTAACTGAAGTTTTAACTTAGATTCATTTTGACCACTAACGTCTACTTTATTCGAAGACAGCTTGGTGACTTATTTATTAAATATATGATAATTTATATGTAGATTTACAAAAGTATTACTACCAAATAAATATTTTTGACAATTTTAGAAACACACTTAATATTTCTTCACTGTGAACAACTTCATATTCTAATACTGTATATGTTAAGTGAAGATATTTGGGGATATACCTTTGCTATTTTTTACAACATAATGTCCTATTTGTTTTGCTTTTTAGTTTTTGTTTGATTGTTTTTTATTCGTTTTGTTTTTCAGGCAAGATCTCAGTGTTTGTAGCCCTTACTGGCTCAGAACTCACTTTGTAGACCAGTCTATGTAAGCTTGAGGCCATCCTGATCTATTTGGTGAGTCCCAGGCTAGTCAGGGAAACGTAAGTGAGATCCTGTCTCAAAAAATTTAACTGGGTTATTTGAAATGATAGAACCTTTGGTGTTCACTAATAAAGGTTTCTGAGACTTTCTATTTCATCACCAAGGCTATTTCTTTTGCTATTTCCAATATATCTGAAATTACAACACAATGATTCATCAATGAAATAGAAAGTCTTAGCAAATAAGTAGCTGATACAGGTAACAGAAGAAATTTTTAGAATAGGAAATACAATAACCATCATGAAGTGATTCATATTTTCACATAATTTTGCTTACTGCAAGTTGTCACCACCCACACTGTAACCATTACATATGAGCATCAAATGGGTCTGAGGTCCTTTAGAGTCACCGTATCCCTGGAGCCCTCTTTCCAGGACACACCCTCTCCCTTAAGCTGATCACCATCTATAGATGCTCAAGTCCTTCATATAAAAATGGCACAGAATTTGCATATGATTATGCATGCCCTCCAAATCACTTTATATAACCACTGAATTACTCACAATATCTAAGGATATATAAAAAATATAAACAGCTGTTATACTGAATTGCTTAAAAAGCAAATCCTTCCCATGTTCATCACAGATACAATGTTACAAACTTTTCTTTTTTTTTTTTTTTTTTTTTTTTTTTTTTTTTTAGTCTTTTATGTTTTTTAATGATAAATTGAAAATCCAGCACCATTCAAGGGAGGTATGCTTAGTACTTCAGTAGATATTTGCCAAATTAAATTTTGGGGTTGAGTTTCTATTTTTTTTTTTTTTTCCTCATGGTTTATTTTTTTTTATATTTAAAAATTACCATCTCCTTCCCTCCTCCTCCCCCCTCCCTCCCCTCCTTCTCCCCTTTCTCTCCCCTCCTTCTCCCCCTTCCCTCCCCTCCCCTCCACCCATACCTTCCCTCCCTCCCTCTCAAGGCCAAGGAGCCATCAGGGTTCCCCACTCTATGCTAAGACCAAGGTCCTCCCAACTCCCCCCAGGTCCAGGAAGGTGATCGACCAAGCTGAGAAGGCTCCCACAGAGCCCGTCCATGAAGAAGAATCAGAGCCCAGAGCCATTGTCCTTTGCTTCTCAGTCAGCCCCCGCTGTTGGCCACACTCAGAGAGACGGGTTTGGTCGCATGATCCATCAGTCCCATTCCAACTGGAGTTGGTGATCTCCCATTAGTTCTGTCCCACCGTCTCCATGAGTGAACGCACCCCTCTCGTTCCTGACTTTCTCCCTCATGTTCTCGCTCCTTCTGCTCCTCATCGGGACCTTGGGAGCTCAGTCCAGTGCTCCAATGTGGGGCTCAGTCACCTTCCCCATCTGTCGCCAGCTGGAGGTTCCCTCACGGTCCTGACTTTCTTTCTCATGTTCTCTCTCCTTCTGCTCCTCATCAGGACCTTGGGAGCTCAGTCCGGTGCTCCAAGGTGGGGCTCTGTCATTTTCTTCATCTATCGTCAGGTGGAGGTTCTACGGTGATATGCAAGAAATTCATCAGTATGGCTATAGGAACTGGCCTTTTCAGGCTCCCTCTCCTCAGCTGCCCAAGGAACTAACTGGGGGCGTCTCCCTGGAAACCTGGGAACCCCTCTAGGGTCAAGTCTCTTGACAACCCTCAGGTAGCTCCTTAAATTCAGATATATGCTTCCCTGCTCTCATATCCACCCTTCCTATATCCCAAGCACCCCATTCCTCCGAGCTCCCCCCGCTCTCCCCTTCACACTTTTCTCTCCCCATCTTCCCTTGGCCCAGTCTTGCCCAACCCTCAAGTTCCCAATTTTGCCTGGCGATCGTGTCTACTTCCAATATCCAGGAGGATTACTATATCTTTTTTGGGAGTTCACCTTCTTATTATCTTCTCAAGGATCCCAAACTTATAGGCTCGATGTCCTATAATCATGGCTAGAAACCGAATATGAGTGAGTACATCCCATGTTCATCTTTATGGGTCTGGGTTACCTCACTCAGAATAGTGTTTTCTATTTCCATCCATTTGCCTGCAAAATTCAAGATGTCATTGTTTTTTACCGCTGAGTAGTATTCTAGCATGTATATATTCCACAGTTTCTTCATCCATTCTTCCACTGAAGGGCATCTAGGCTGTCTCCAGGATCTGGCTATTACAAATAATGCTGCTATGAACATAGATGAGCATATGCTTTTGTTGTATGATTGGGCATCTCTTGGGTAGATTCCCAATAGTGGAATTGCTGGGTCCTGGGGTAGGTTGATCCCGAATTTCCTGAGAAACCGCCACACTGCTTTCCAAAGTGGTTGCACAAGTTTGCATTCCCACCAGCAATGGATGAGTGTGCCCCTTACCCCACAACCTCTCCAGCAAAGGTTATTATTGGTGTTTTGGATTTTAGCCAATCTGACAGGTGTGAGATGATATCTCAAAGTTGTTTTGATTTGCATTTCCCTGATAGCTAGGGAGGTTGAGCATGACCTTAAGTGTCTTTTGGCCATTCGAACTTCTTCTGTTGAGAATTCTCTGTTCAGTTCATCGCCCCATTTTTTAATTGGGTTAATTGGCATTTTACCGTCTAGTCTCTTGAGTTCCTTATATATTTTAGAGATCAGACCTTTGTCAGTTGCAGGGTTGGTGAAGATCTTTTCCCAGTCAGTAGGCTGCCTTTGTGTCTTAGTGACAATGTCCTTTGCTTTACAGAAGCTGCTCAACTTCAGGAGGTCCCATTTATTCAATGTTGCCCTTAAAGTCTGTGCAGCTGGGGTTATGCATAGGAAACGGTTCCCTGTGCCCATTTGTTGTAGAGTACTTCCCACTTTCTCCTCTATCAATCTCAATGTGTTCAAATTAATATTGAGGTCTTTAATCCATTTGGACTTGAGTTTTGTGCATGGTGATAGATATGGATCTACTTTCATTCTTCTACAGGTTGACATCCAGTTATGCCAGCACCATTTGTTGAAGATGCCCTCTTTTTTCCATTGTGTACTTTTGGCTCCTTTATCAAAAATCAGGTGTTCATAGGTTTGTGGTTTAAGATCCGGGTCTTCTATACGATTCCATTGGTCAACTTCTCTGTTCTTATGCCAATACCAAGCCGTTTTCAATACTGTAGCTCTGTAATAGAGTTTGAAGTCAGGGATGGTAATGCCTCCAGAAGTACCTTTATTGTATAAGATTTTTTTGGCTATCCTGGGTTTCTTGTTTTTCCATATAAAGTTGATTATTGTCTTCTCAATCTCTGTGAAGAATTTTAATGGGACCTTGATTGGGATTGCATTGAATCTATAGATTGCTTTTGGTAGAATTGCCATTTTTACTATGTTGATCCTCCCAATCCACGAGCAGGGGAGATCCTTCCATTTTCTGGTATCCTCTTCAATTTCTTTCTTCAAAGACTTAAAGTTCTTGTCATATAAATCCTTCACTTCCTTGGTTAGCGATATTCCCAGATATCTTATGCTATTTGTGGCTATTGTGAAAGGTGATACTTCTCTGATTTCCCTCTCTGCTTCCTTATCCTTTGTGTATAGGAGGGCGACTGATTTTTTGGAGTTGATCTTGTATCCTGCCACGTTACTGAAGGAGTTTATCAGCTGTAGGAGTTCTTTGGTGGAGTTTTTGGGGTCGCTTATGTATACTATCATATCATCTGCAAATAATGAAAGTTTAACTTCTTCCTTTCCAAATTGGATCCCCTTGATTCCCTTATGTTGTCTTATTGCTATTGCTAGAACTTCAAGCACTATATTGAAGAGATAAGGAGAGAGTGGACAGCCTTGTCGTGTTCCTGAATTTAGTGGGATAGCCTTGAGTTTCTCTCCGTTTAATTTGATGTTAGCTGTCGGTTTGCTGTAAATAGCTTTTATTATATTTAGGAATGACCCTTGTATCCCTAATCTCTCCAAGACCTTTATCATAAAAGGGTGCTGAATTTTGTCAAATGCTTTTTCAGCATCTAATGAGATGATCATATGGTTTTTTTCCTTCAGTTTGTTTATATGATGGATTACATTAATAGATTTTCGTATGTTGAACCAGCCCTGCATCTCTGGGATGAAGCCTACTTGATCGTAATGGATAATTTTTCTAATGTGTTCTTGGATTCGGTTTGCCAGTATTTTATTGAGAATTTTTGCATCCATGTTCATGAGTGAGATTGGCCTGTAATTCTCTTTCTTGGTTGAGTCTTTGTGTGGTTTAGGTATCAGGGTAACTGTAGCTTCATAGAAGGAATTTGGCAGTGACTCTTGTGTTTCTATATTATGAAATACCTTAAGGAGTATAGGTATTAGGTCTTCTTGGAAGTTCTGGTAGAATTCCGCATTGAAACCATCTGGTCCTGGGCTCTTTTTGGTAGGGAGGTTTCTGATAACAGTTTCTAATTCTTCGCGACTAACAGGACGATTTAGAGCATTTACCTGGTCCTGGTTTAACTTTGGTATATGGTATTTATCTAAAAAACTGTCCATTTCTTTTACATTTTCCAATTTTGTGGCATACAGGCTTTTGTAGTAAGATCTAATGATTTTCTGAATTTCCTCTGTGTCTGTGGTTATGTCCCCCTTTTCATTTCTGATCTTGTTAATTTGCGTGTTCTCCCTCTGCCGTTTGATTAGATTGGCTAAGGGTTTGTCAATCTTGTTGATTTTCTCCAAGAACCAGCTTCTTGTTTCATTGATTCTTTGGATTGTTTTCTGTGTTTCTATTTTGTTGATTTCTGCCCTCAGTTTGATTATTTCCAGTCTTCTACTTCTCCTAGGTGAGTCTGCTTCTTTTTTTTCCAGAGCTTTCAGGTGTGCTGTTAAGTCACCAATGATTGCTTTCTCCGTTTTCTTTAAGTGGGCACTTAGTGCTATGAACTTTCCTCTTAGCACTGCTTTCATTGTGTCCCATAGGTTTGAGTATGTTGTGTCTTTGTTTTCATTAAATTCAAGAAAGACTTTAATTTCTTTCTTTATTTCTTCCTTGACCCAGGTGTGGGTCAGTAGTTGACTGTTCAGTTTCCATGAGTTTGTGGGCCTTCTGGGGGTAGCATTGTTGTTGAATTCTAATTTTAATCCATGGTGATCCGATAAGACACAGGTGGTTACTAATATTTTTTTGTAACTGTGGAAGTTTGCTTTGTTACCAAGTATATGGTCAATTTTCGAAAAGGTTCCATGAGCCGCAGAGAAGAAGGTATATTCTTTCCTATTTGGGTGGAATGTTCTATAGATGTCTGTTAAGTCCATTTGGTTCATTACTTCCATTAAGTCTTTCAATTCTCTGTTAGGTTTCTGTCTGATTGACCTGTCCATTGGTGAGAGAGGAGTGTTGAAGTCTCCAACTATTAGTGTGTGTGGTTTGATGGCTGCCTTGAGTTCTAGAAGTGTTTCTTTTACATAAGTGGGAGCTTTTATATTAGGGGCATAGATATTCAGGATTGAGACTTCATTCTGAAGGATTTTTCCTGTTATGAGTATAAAGTGTCCCTTTCCATCTCTTCTGATTGATTTTAGTTTGAAGTCAACTTTGTTGGAAATTAGTATGGCCACACCCGCTTGTTTCTTAGGGCCATTTGCTTGATAAACCTTTTCCCAACCCTTTACTCTGAGTAGGTGCCTGTCTTTGTGGTTGAGGTGTGTTTCTTGTAAACAGCAAAATGTTGGATTCTCTTTTCGTATCCAGTCTCTTAGCCTGTGCCTTTTTATAGGTGAATTGAGTCCATTGATATTAAGTGATATTAATGACCAGTGGTTGTTAACTTCAGTCATTTTTAGTAGTAGAGTTTGTGTGTTTCCCTTCTTCTAGTTGTGCTGGTGAAGGGTCGCTAGATGCCTGAGTTATTGTCGGCGTTGTTGGACTCCTTGGTTTGTGATTTTCCTTCTATTACTTTCTGCAAGGCTGGATTTGTGGCTGCGTATTGTTTAAATCTGTTTTTGTCCTGGAATATCTTGTTTTCTCCATCAATGGTGAATGCAAGCTTTGCTGGGTATAATAGTCTAGGCTTGCATCCATGTTCCCTAAGTGTCTGTAGCACATCTATCCAAGCTCTTCTGGCTTTCATGGTTTCCATTGAGAAATCAGGTGTAATTCTGATAGGTTTCCCTTTATATGTTACTTGACCTTTTTCCTTTGCAGCTCTTAATATCTGTTCTTTATTCTGTATGTTTTGTGTTTTGATTATTATATGGCGTGGGGATGCTTTCTTTTGGTCCAGTCTATTTGGTGTTCTGTAGGCTTCTTGTACCTTCATAGGAACATCCTTCTTTAGGTTGGGGAAGTTTTCTTCTATAATTTTGTTGAATATGTTTTCTGGGCCTTTGAGTTGTAATTCTTCTCCTTCTTCTACCCCAATTATTCTTAGGTTTGGTCTTTTCATGGTGTCCCAGATTTCCTGAATGTTTTGTGTTAAGAATTTGTTAGATTTGTTTAGTTCTTTAATCTGTGAGTTTATTTCTTCTATAGTATCTTCAGAGTCCGAGATTCTTTCTTCCATCTCTTGTATTCGGTTGGAAATACTTGTCTCTGAAGTTTCTGTTCGTTTACTCAGAGTTTCCATTTCCAGTCGTCCCTCAGATTGTGTTTTCTTCAATACCTCCATTTCATTTATCAGGTCTTGTACTGTTTCCCTTACCTGTTTGATTGCTTTTTCTTGTTTTTCTTGTTTTTCTTGGGTATCTTTGAGAGATTTATTTATTTCGTCTACCTTTTTGTTTGTCATCTCCATTTCTTTATGGCAGTTTTTTACCTCCTGTTTAAGGTCCTCTATTATTTTTATAAAGTACTGTTTAATGTCGGTTTCTTCTATATCTTCTGGGGTAGGGTGTTCAATTCTTGTTGTTTCGGGATGTCTGGCTTGTGGTGATGTCATGTTGCCTTTCATGTTGTTGGAGGAGCTCCTGCATTGGCGCCTGCCCATCTCTTCCCCAAAGAATGATGGATCCTTCTGCAGACTGTGAGGTCCCCTTGCAGGCCAAGCAGCTCTCGGACAAAGGCCTACCTTGCTCCGGGCAGTCAAATGAAGGAGGGGACCTCCCACCGGCCTGGGAGCACTCAATTCCAGGTCCCCAGAGCCCAAACAGGCTGAGCTGTGGGATTTTGTGGCCCCAAAGACGGGAGGATGAGGAAGGGGGAGGGGGGAGGATTCTGGGTGCAAGCTGGGAAGGGACAGGGAGAGAGAGGCAGTATCCGGGGAGAATAACCCCTGCAGGAAGAGCAGGAAGTGTGCTGGTGGCAGGGGGGGTTGTGGAGAGTCGGTGGTCCCTCTCCGGGCAGCTGCCGCGGTTCGGGCACTCACTCCTCACTCACCCCAAAGAACGATGGATCCTCCTGCAGACTTTCAGGTCCCCTTGCAGGCCAAGCAGCTCTCAGACAAAGGCCTACCTTGCTCCGGGCAGTCAAATGAAGGAGGGGACCTCCCACCGGCCTGGGTGCACTCAATTCCAGGTCCCCAGAGCCCAAACAGGCTGAGCTGTGGGATTTTGTGGCCCCAAAGACGGGAGGATGAGGAAGGGGGAGGGGGGGAGGATTCTGGGTGCAAGCTGGGAAGGGACAGGGAGAGAGAGGCGGTATCCGGGGAGAATAACCCCTGCAGGAAGAGCAGGAAGTGTGCTGGTGGCAGGGGGGGTTGTGGAGAGTCGGTGGTCCCTCTCCGGGCAGCTGCCGCGGTTCGGGCACTCACTCCTCACTCACCCCAAAGAACGATGGATCCTCCTGCAGATTTTCAGGTCCCCTTGCAGGCCAAGCAGCTCTCGGACAAAGGCCTACCTTGCTCCGGGCAGTCAAATGAAGGAGGGGACCTCCCACCGGCCTGGGTGCACTCAATTCCAGGTCCCCAGAGCCCAAACAGGCTGAGCTGTGGGATTTTGTGGCCCCAAAGACGGGAGGATGAGGAAGGGGGAGGGGGGGAGGATTCTGGGTGCAAGCTGGGAAGGGACAGGGAGAGAGAGGCAGTATCCGGGGAGAATAACCCCTGCAGGAAGAGCAGGAAGTGTGCTGGTGGCAGGGGGGGTTGTGGAGAGTCGGTGGTCCCTCTCCGGGCAGCTGCCGCGGTTCGGGCACTCA
Organism: Arvicola amphibius; assembly: GCF_903992535.2. NCBI lineage: Eukaryota > Metazoa > Chordata > Mammalia > Rodentia > Cricetidae > Arvicola > Arvicola amphibius. The sequence goes on along the minus strand of NC_052051.1, from coordinate 114,018,902 downwards.
CTCCTCACTCACCCCAAAGAACGATGGATCCTCCTGCAGATTTTCAGGTCCCCTTGCAGGCCAAGCAGCTCTCGGACAAAGGCCTACCTTGCTCCGGGCAGTCAAATGAAGGAGGGGACCTCCCACCGGCCTGGGAGCACTCAATTCCAGGTCCCCAGAGCCCAAACAGGCTGAGCTGTGGGATTTTGTGGCCCCAAAGACGGGAGGATGAGGAAGGGGGAGGGGGGCGTTACAAACTTTTCTATCTACATTTGGTTATTCTCATGGAGGTGGAACCCACTGGTATAGAGGATCATGTATATGTGTGTGTATACACACACATATATTTATACAAATATATATATATATATATATATTTCTTGGGGTAAGCCTAAGCACAAAGGTATGCAGATCTCCCCAGACCTATGTTCTCCCAAGTTATAAGAAACTGTAAAATAACAACTGCTTTAATGTCTCTGAAAATTGTCTCAAGGGTATAAAATTCTTCATTCAAATTCAGTTACTTCAGTTTATTATTGAAAGAGTTTCAAATAGGGCAACAGAAAGAAATCAACAAACAAATCACAGAAATAGTCTTGAAAGTTATGGGGGGGAAGGTAAGAAATGCTTTTAGTCTCCGGTAGTTGAACCTATGAATGTGAGCATGCTTAAGAAGTACTATACAGGACTGGAGAGATGACTCTGCAGTTAAGAAAACTGGTTGCTCTTTCAGAGGGCCTGGGTTCAATTCCCAACATCCTCATGGCAGCTCACAACTGTCTATAACTCCAGTTCCAAGGGATCCATCTACCTCACACAGACATATATGCAGGCAAAACACCAATGCACATAAAATAGAAATAAATAATTATTTTTAAAAATATTCAACAATTGAACTATATTCCTAGCCTCACAAAAGAGGAACTTCTGCAGTAAAAGTCAGAGAACAGAAGCTGTATGCTTAAAAGTGTCATGTTTATACCTTATATGGGAACACAAATAAGTGAAACATTAATTTAATTAATCTTTATCAATAAAAAATTAGGAGTCAAATATCGGGGTAAGAACCTGAAAGATCAGAGAAGCGGGTAGCGCCGCCAATCACTGCCTACCCCTAATGTTCCTCCACCAAAAAGGGGCCAAGATCCTCTCTCAGACCCGCCTTACTACTTCCTTCTCTTCTCTGCCTAGAGTCCTTCAAACCTCTATAATTAATTTTGGTCAACTAGTAGCTGGCTCTGTCCTCTGACACCAAACAAGCTCTGTTATGCCCAAATCCGTGGGTCCCTACAAAAGCCAACAAAGGAGACCAAGTCCCATATGTAAAAGCAAAGAGCCTTCATTTTAATCAACTTTGCAAACTCGGTTCTCTCTGCATGTCCAACAAATTAGAATATCCAGAGAGCCCCAAGCTCAATTAGAATAGAGTTTTATAGTAGTAAAGGTGGGGGTGAGGGGTTTTTGAGGTTTTAAGACCCCTGATTGGCTGACATTCATATAAGGTATCCTAGTGACAGTGCACTGGCAGGTATTTCTATCTACAGTGCATGGAATGCCAGGAATTTCCTTTGAATGGTCTGTTCTTGGGTGGGGGTCGGGTGATCTCAGCTTGTGTTTTCTCCTGCAGCCCGGCACCATTGGCCAATAGCAGGTTTATTCATTAACCAATGAAAGCAACACATATACAAAAGGACTTCCCACACCATTTCCCCTTTTCTGTTTAAATAAAAAAGAAAGTTTCAGAGCCGGGCGGTGGTGGCGCACGCCTTTAATCCCAGCACTCGGGAGGCAGAGGCAGGCGGATCTCTGTGAGTTCGAGGCCAGCCTGGTCTACAAGAGCTAGTTCCAGGACAGGTTCTAAAAAAGCTGCAGAGAAACCCTGTCTTGAAAAACCAAAAAAAAGAGAAGGTTTCATCTTTAACATAGTAAAATTACATATAACAAAACAAGTATCAAGCAAGAATTACAGTTACAATATTTGTATCTACTCTATCTTTTATCATAACTAAGGAAAACTATAATTATAATCATCTATTCTTCAACTCCATCAAAGACTCCAGAAAGATATGTTACCTACATTAATGGGAAGTGCATTGTAAGCAACTTCCAAAACTCTAGAATTGACAAAGTCATCTCATTGCCTGGACAGCCACCCAAAGTTCTTCTGTATCATTGGGGCCTCTTCAGCCTACAGGTCCATAATAGCCAGCAGAGTTTTCTATGAAGCAGGAAATTTGAAGTTCTGTTCTGCCTTGTAATGGCAAAGTCCATCAGTTGCTTTTTTTGTGGCCTGCAGAATGTCTGGCAGATTCTTTCATGAAGCAGAAACTCCGAAGGACCATCTCACCTTTAGGCAAATTCAGCATTCATTTCTCTGTGTGTCCTGCACAGACAGTTCATACAGCATAACATCAAGCAAAAGCAAGTTTAAGCATGAGCAGTTTCTTGTCCAAATGGCTAGCAAACTCCATAAAGAGCCTCTTTGGTGGCCATCTTCCTCTTGAAGTTATTGGTGCTGCCGGGAGCAGATGTGTCTCACTGTCATGAAAAGTCTTAAGTCCTTAAACATTTTAAATGCCATATTCTGTAGTCTCTGAAAGGTTGAAGAATACCTATCCATCTGAAATACATCTCTGTACATCTAGAAAATCTAACTAACATGACTAAAAGCTTGACTATTATAGATGATTATTTATTTTAACCTTTATTTATTAATTATACATTACATTTTTAAACGAGTTGGATAAACACAATACCTTAATCATGAGCAGAAATACATATACACAAATAACAAAATTGTCCTTAAATTTGTATATATAGACCAAGATCCATACCAATGCAAACTATTCATATCTATAGCATATCCCCCTTTAAATGTAAACATTTATAAACAATAATTTAGGGAATTTGGGCATAGATCTCTCCGAACTGCTTCCTGCTTTTTATTGGGTGAGGGAATTTTGGGGTGTTCATGGGATCAAACTGAACCCGATGAATGTGGTTGTCAATTGGGGCAGACTGAGGGGCCAATGACAATGGCACTGGGATATGTCTCTACTGCATGTGCTGGCTTTTGGGGGTCATATTCTCTTTGAATGCATACCTTCCTAAACCTGGATGTAGGGGAAGGGCCTTGGACTTTCCACAGGGCAGAATGCCTTGCCCTCACTTAGGACTGGAAGGGATGAGGGCGAGGGTGTGTGGGGGAGTAGGAGGGAAGTAGAAGGAGGGGAGGAAGTGGTAATTTTGATTGATATTATTTATAAAGTAATAAAAATAAAATTCTTTTAAAAAGATACTGAGACACAATGATAGAATGTAGATAAGAAATACATATTAATTTAAGTTATAAGAGCTAGCTAGTAATAAGCCTAAACTATCAACTGAGCATTTATAATTAATAATAATTCTGTGTGGTTATTTGGAAGCTGACTGGTGGAACAAAAAGTCCATCTACAATGGGTAGGTATATATCAATTAAAAAATAATCTAAAATAGATCAAGCAAATTCTGACAAAGGGCAAAAGCAATCAACTACACAAAAAGCAACATTTCAATAGATAGTATTGGATAGGGGAGTAGGAGGAGAAATTTGGGATAAATATGTCCAAGGCACACCATACACATATATGAAATTGTCAAAGAATAAATAAACAACTCACAACAAAGCAATAGTTGATGTGGGATTCTCCTCTGTATGCTATGAATATGTTTTACTACCATTGGTTAATAAAGAAGCTGCTTTGACCAATGGCTTAGCAGAGTAAAGCCAGGTGGAAAATCTAAACAGAGATAGAAAGAATAGGCAGAGTTAAGCAGATACAAGCCAGCCACAAAGGAAACAAGACATGCAGAAAATGAGGTAACAACAAGACCACGTGGCAATATATAGATTAATAAATATTGGTGAAATTAAGATAGAAGTGTTAGTTAATTAAAAAAAAGCCTGAGTTAATAGGCTAAACAGTATTATATTTAATATAGTTTTGTGTGACTATTCAGATCCAGGCAATCAGGAAACACAAGCAGTCTCTGGTTACAAATATTGTTTAAGCAATTGGATGCCCAGAGCCAAAATACAACCCTGCAAAATAAACAAACATGGCACTGGACAGATGGCTCAGAAGTTAGCAGCAGCGACTGCAATTATAGAGTACTTGAGTTCAATTCACATAGAGGGTCACACCACCTGTAACTCCAGATCCAAGGGATCCAATATCCTTTTATCCAGCCTGCTAGGGCAGCTGATACACAGACACAATTCAGGCAAAATATTTGCACATATAAAGCTAGAGAAACTCTGAAAAGGTTTAAATGGGCAAAACAAACAAAAACTCATCCTAAGCCTCACATATTGTACTAAGGTTAATTCCAAGTGTGTAACAAATGTAAAAGTAATACATAAAACTCTAAGATTCTTACAAACAAAAACATACAAGACAATGTCTAGGTTCTGAAGCTAGGTAAAGATTCCCTGACTCGATACCAAAAGTGAAATGTACGAAAGGACATACTAATGAACTAGACCTTAGAGACATTTTTACATTTTACACTGGAAAATGTTTTAAAAAGATGGGAGCAGAGCTAAAATTTTGGAAACAATGTTTGCAGGTACATATCTAACAAAGTACTTTTAACTAATATATATGTATATATTAGTTATATATATATATATATATATATATATATATATATATATATATACTCAAACTCAATGTACACACTCTTACCTCTTTTAGCTGGAAAAGTAATGTCTTGGCCAGAGCAGAAAGACAAAGAAAATAACAAAAAGCATATGCACTGCACACCCTCCAAAGACTCAGGGATCAATTTGGAAGGGGCAGAAATGAGTATAGGAGCCTAAGGATATAGATTGCTACAAGGAAATATGATATTCTAGAAAGATCAGGCAGCTGTGTACATAAACTCAGTGTTCGCAACAGCATGTGTAAAACCTGTGCAAGCCCAAGACAAGCTAAATCCCAGAGACAGAAAGGAGGGTAGCTCCTACTAAGTCAACCACTCTCAAGTAGAAAGCCACACACCCAAGAATATTTGGCCAGCACAAATCAGTCCTGAAAGATTTTTTTTAATTAAGACACAAACTTTTTGGTTCAAAAAGGGAAAGTGAATAAGGGAAGATGAATATAATCCAGACATGTTGTGTGAAACTGTCAAAGAACTGAAAAAAAAAGAAAATTTAAAAAGGGATAAAACTAGAAAAGAAAGAACTCAAACTATCCATTTTACATGTGACAAGATTCTATATTTTAAAGACCCTATAGATTCTACCAGGAAACTCTTAGATACAATAAATACATTTAGTAAAATTGTAGGATACAAAATCGATGGACAAATATCAGTAATCTGGGGCTAAAAAGATGGCTAAGTGGCCAGAAAACCAATGTTCAATTCCCAGTACCCAAATGACAGCTCATAACCATGTGTAACTCCCAGTTCCAGAGATATGATGCCTCCTCTGGCCAGATACCATATGCTACACTGATGTATATTCAGGAAAAATACCCATAGAGGTAAAATAAAAATAAATATTTCTTTTGTGGCACCTGTGGGAGGCAGAGGCAGAAGAATATCAGTGGGTTTGAAACCAGACTGGTCTAAATAGTGAGTTCCAGGACAACCCTGGCTATGTAGAGAGTTCCTGTCTCAAAAATAAACAATATATATTAATACATTGTAATATATTAAATGTATATATTATATTTTAATATATATGAAATTCAGTAGCCATCATATGTACAAACATTAAATTTAAATTTTAAAATTAGGAAAATATCACATTCATAATAGTACAAAAATAATAAAGTATCTAGGAATAAACTTAACCAAGCAAGAGACTTCAACATTGAAAACTTGAGATATCAAAAAAGAAAACAACAAAAATACAAGATGATGTTGTAATCCTCTATGCTCCTAGACTGGCAAAATTAGTATCATGAAAATGGCTATATTTTTTTTATGTTTTGTGATTGTTGTACTGTTTTACCTTCTTAGTAGCATTGAACAAGAGTTCCAGTTTCTCTCCACCCCAACTAGTTCTTGTCATCTTTTGTTTGGTTAGTAAAAGTCATCTAACATGTCTGAGGTGATCTCTCCCTGTGGTATTGATTTACACTCCTCTTATGATTACTGATGCTAACTAAGTATCTTGTCATATACCTGCTGGCCATTTATCTTCTCTGGACAAATATACAGTGCTATATTTAGTTGTTCCTGAATACTAATTACTGAAAATTCTGTGATAAGTGACAATGCTTTTTTAAATTATAATTTGAAGAGAATGTCATTCTGGGTCAAATTCAGATCACAAGACTTTGCCAAACAGCCTAAGACTGCTGTACCCCTGGCCAGGGCTCCGTTTTCAGGAAGAGCCTGAGGATGTGGGCCAGTTGGCATTGTCCCTGACATAGCCTTTGCAATTAAATGCAGCTCTATCCTCTCAAAAAATAACTTATGATTCTGTCACTCATAAATTATTCCAAGTCCTTGTTGCATTTCTTTTATTTTTTGCTCAATTCTCTTGAATTAATATCTTCTGCAAGCTTATTTTCACTGTGTGAAGGAGACTTTCCCACCTCTTGCTATACCTACTGGGTGTCAATGAATGCACACCTCCTCAGATTCTGGGGCTTCAAAAGTTTCCTTTGATTGACCCATCAATTAACTTCTGAGTATGGTCTATTGTTCATGCAGCCAGGATAAAGGCAGACTCTGTCATTAGATGTGTCTGTTCATTCCTCAAGTCACTTCTATTTTTCCTTGGCCCTCTCTTCTTTTTTATTGATGTTTATTGAGCTCTACATTTTTCTCTGCTCCCCTCTCTGCCTCTCCCCTCCCCCTACAACTCTTCCCCCAAGGTCCCCATGCTCCCAATTTACTCAGGAGACCTTGACTTTTTCTACTTTCTACTTCCCATGTAGATTAGATCTATGTAAGTCTCTCTTGGTGTCCTCATCGTTGTCTAAATTCTCTGGGATTGTGGTTTGTAGGCTGGCTTTCTTTGCTTTATGTTTAAAACCCACCTATGAGTGAGTGCATGTGATAATTGTCTTTCTGTGTCTAGGTTACCTCACTCAAAATAATGTTTTCTAGCTCCATCCATTTTCCTGCAAAATTCAAGATGTCGTTATTTTTCTGCTGTATAGTACTCCATTGTGTAAATGTACAATATTTTTCTTATCCATTCTTTGGTCGAGGGGCATTTAGGTTGTTTCCAGGTTCTGGCTATGACAAACTTTAAATAAGCCCTGCATTTTCCCATTCCACTAAGCCTGGACAACAACTAACTCTCAGTTTTCTGTGTCCCCCTAAAGATTCTGTCATCCCCAGACAACCAGAAGCAGTCTAGAAAACATGAGAGTTACATTCCCAAGAGGTAGGGTGGGTGGTTATTGGTAATTTGGTGAGGTATGGATGTTTGTTACTGTTTAGGGCGAGTAGTTGTAAGTTGCTATTGGACATAGTCAGGGAAGAAACTAAACAAAGTAGATTCGATTCAGGGATCTTCTTCTGAGAAGAAAAAAGGGACATATATAGAAATAATATAAAAGGGTAGATTATTAAATCTAATTTTAAACTAGAAAGCAACTATTAATCTTAAGTATTTTACGTTAGTATAGATTTTTTTGTATTGATACAAATTTAAGTTTATTTTTGTTAGAACATACTGTATATATATATTTCTACTCTAGTTTAAATATTGTACTTATGCAGCTCATTTAAAAATATAATGTATAGTTGTAGTCCTGGAAAGCTATTGCTTCAAGCTTTTTAGGATAATAAAAATACAGGTTTGTAGTTAGTCATCTATAACAACCAAACTTATAGTCATGTTAGGTATGTTTTCAAGATTAAACAGATATATTTTAGATGATATATTGTCTTCAAAAATATCAGAAACCTACAGAATATGGAATTTAAGATGTTTAAATAACATGACTATTTATTACAGTGAAATACATCTGTTTCTGACAATACCAAACTACTTCAAGAAGGATAATAGGCATTGAAGAACTTCCATATGGAGTTTGCATTCTTTTTTTTATTTTTTATTAAAAATTTCCATCTCCTCCCCTCCTCCCTCTTCCTTCCCCTCCCCTCCACCCACACCCCTACTCCCTCCCTCTCCAGGCCAAAGAGCAGCCAGGGTTCCCTACACTATAGGAAGTCCAAGGTCCTCCCAATTCCCCCCAGGTCCAGGAAGGTTAGCACCCAAACTGACAAGGCTCCCACAGAACCTGTCCATGCAGTAGAATCAAAGCCCAGCACCATTTGGAGTTTGCATTCTTTATGACAAAACCTAGCCACTGGGCAAGAAACTGCCCTTGATTAAACTGCTAACAGTATGCTTTCCAAGTTGGACAAGCAGGGCATAAAAGAAAGGGACTGTCACTTTTTTCCAAGACATAGTAGGACAGTCCTTCAAAATTCCTGCTTCACAGAAAAGTCTGTCAGATATTCTAGGCCTGTAGGCTGAAGATGCATGCCCCAACATTACAGAGGAAACTTGGGTGACTGTCCAGGTAACCAGCAGTTCCTGTAATTTCTGTAGTTTGGAAGTTGTTTGTTCTGTTCTTCCTGGTTACTCAGGTAAAATTTTATCCTTCTCAGGTCTCTGATGGGGATTGAAGACTAGATAGTTATACTGGTTTTTGCTACCAAATTTAAAAAAAATACAAAAGAAATGTAATGATTATAAGGTTGAGAGACATAAAAACTTAAATTGTTTATCTAAGAAAATATTTTAAGGCTCAGAAGATATTTTCAGGATGTTAATACTTGTTAAGAAAGTGATTTTAGGTATAAAATGTTAGATTCATCAAGATAGAATTGATAATAGTCCCTTCAAAATTTCCAAATTCCAAATACTAATGGACTAGACACTGTTAATATAATTCTTAGCAGATAATTGTTTATATATATATATATATATATAAGTGTTTAAGAACTTTCTTTTACTTAGACAAAAGGGGAGAAATGTAGTGGGATAATATTTTTTGTACACTGTAAAGATATGTCTCTGCCTAAGGCACCTTCTAATTGGTTTAATAAAGAGCTGAATGACCAGTCAGTAGTCAAGAGAGAATAGGTAAGACTTCAGAGGAGAGAGAGGACTCTGAGAAGAAGAGAGTCAGAAACACCAGTGAGACATTCAAAATGGAAGAATGGTTTAAGAGTCACATGACAGAATGTAGATTAATAGAAGCAAGTTAATTTAAGTTAACTGGTTAGGAACAAGCCTAAGCTAACGTCCAAGTTACCATAATTAGGAATAAGTCTACATGTCATCATTTGGGGGCTTGTGGGCCAAGAAAGTCCAGCTACAAGGAACCCCTTTAATTCAAGTTACAGATGTTTGTGAGTAGCCATGTGGACTCTGAAAACTGAAACTGAGTCCTTTGTAAAACCAGAAAGTGCTCTTAACCGCTGAGTGGTGGTGTATGCATGTAGTCCCATTCTTGAAGAAAGAAACAGGATTGATTGAGTCACGTAATTCTGGGAGTTAGTGTGCTAACATGAGTGACTGCTCATAATAGTTGCATTAATATGGTAACTTCCCAGTTGAAGGGAAACTCCATACTGCTTACTGGCCCATGCTTGATAATGAGAAACTAAAACTTTCCATTATGAAATAAAAGAAAAGTTACAAATCAGTAGACTAAGCTTACATCTTCAAACCATGAGGAGAGAGAGTACAAAGTAACCACAATCAAGTACAATGTAACAATGTTTCACTTTATGATGAACATGTCCATGATAATCCCATAAAATAATAAATAGCATTGCAATCATCTTAGTTTGTATTAATACATCTATAATTATCTCACAACAATGAAATCACCTAATGATGTATCTCTTAGAATGTAGTCACATGATTAAACAGCACATAGATGTAATAATAACCATAGTGAATATGAATTAGAACAGAAAATGTGTTTGATCCCACTACTGATAAAAAGAAAACACATGGGAGCAATCAATGTCAACAAGTGTTGATTCAACAAGTGAAATTTCATGCTTGGAATAATGGTGCACTTGGGAAGCAGGGGCAAGTGAATCTCCGTGAGCTGGAAGCCAGTCTTGCCTACATAGTAATTTCCATGCCAGTTAAGGGTACATAGTTAGATCCTGTATCCAAAAAATAAATTTTGTCTATCAAATTATATGAAACTACTAGTACTCTGATGCTAAAACCCCAATTACAATGGAGAAGATTCTTTTTAATTTTATTTATGTTTATGTATGTGTGCTATACATGTATATACCTGCATGCTAGAAAAAGGCATCAGATCCTATTATTATAGATAGTTGTGAGCTACCATGTGGCTGCTGGGAATTGAACTAAGGACTTCTGAAAGAGCAGCCAGTGCTCTTAACCACTGAGCCATCTCTCCAGCCTGGAAAAGATGTTCTAGAAATACCTTTTGCAGATCAAGATGTAAAACTAATCAAGAACACATTAACATATAAAATTCACAAGTATCTCTGAAGACTACAAATTATGACTGGTTGGTTTGAGTGAGAATAACTCCATAAGCACATATGTTTGAATAATTGGTCCACATTTGGTGGAACTGTTTGCAAAAGGCTCTATAGTGGTATTGTTGGAGGAGATGTGTTGCTGGAGTCCTGTTTCAGGTTTCAAATGCCCATGCCATTCTTTGTTAGTGTCCTCTAATTCATGGTTGTGACTCAAGATGTAAATTCTCAGCTACAACCAGAAGTGCTGTACCTGCCTGCCTGCTGCCATGCATCCTTACTAGGTTGCTCAAGGACTCACCCTCTTAAGCTGTAAGTTCCAATAAACTCTTATTTCTACTAGTTTCTTTGGTCATGGTGTCTTAACGCATTTAACAAAAAATATCTAAGACAATGACCAAGAAATTATGGAAATTCAAAGTTATTTTAACACCTTAAAACATATTAATAAAATAATCAACACTAATAAACATAAAACATGCAGATCACTTCCATAGATACTTTTGTATTTTGATTTTGGTATGTATAAACTTGAAGCAGTGTCCCAAAAATCTAAATGATATGACATGTGACATCTCAAATGCAATTTTAAAATAACATTTTTCATTTAATTTTATATGCATGGCTGTTCCATCTACATGTATATCTGTGTACCACACACATATACGTGGTATCTTTGGAGGCTAGGAGAAGTTATTGGATCTCCTATGACTGAGGTTACAGATGGTTGTGAACTGTTGTATGAGTGCTGCATATTGAACCTAGGTCTTCAGGAAGTAATTTTAGCCATTGAACCATTTCTCCAGCACCTTGCACAAACCAATTTTATGATGCATCAAGGTAAAAAGAAAGAGTAAAGTGAAGAACTGGTGAGGGTCTGGTGAGGTCTTGAAAGTGAATAAGAGAAATGTAGGCTGCATAGGAAATGAATAAAATGGGTTTTCCTGCATTTAAAATTTGGTAGTTATGAATTTCATGTGTTTTTCAACTGCTTTAGTCTAAAGAAAAACTTGTTGAAAATTGAAGTTCATATTTTGCTTGAATATTACATATTTATTTCATTCCTCTTTCACGAAATAACAAATTAAATTGAATGGAAAACAGAAATTTTATTTCTGTTAGTTCCAAGGTTCCTCTAAATTGTACAACCCACTCCATATCTGTGGTGGTTAAAAGTTTCACCTTGACACAATCTATCAGATATCAAGCACACATGTAAGGATTACCTATATCAGGTTACTCTTTGGGTATGCCTATGAGGGATTTTCACATCAGAGTGGGAAAATCCACACTAAATTTGGGCAGTGCCATTCCATTAGCTTGGGTCCCAAACTGTAGGAAATTTTTTGCGAGCCAAAATGAACACCTTCCTTCCTTATGTTGCTTTTTCAAGGTATTTTATCACAGCAACAAAAAATATAATTAATACAGAAAACTGGTTCTAAGGAGGGGGTCCATGGTTATGATAAACCTGATTATGTAATCTATTGGAACTGGGGGAGGGTGTGGAAGAGTTTGGAACTGTGAATTATAAAAGTATTTGAATACAATAAGCAGAGATTTGTGGACCATTAGTGACAGAAATCAGGTATACCAGAAAGCCAAGAAAAATGCAGACTGTGAAGGACTGTCTTATGAGGTTTTGATAGGGAAAAGGGACTTTATCACTAGCTGGAGCCATTCATGTGATATTTAGGTTTAGAATCTAACTTCATTTCTGCACATATCCTGAGGACTTCCATGGAGGTGAATTTAATAATAAAGGATGGATTTTATTAGTAGTGGAAATGTCAACCACACACAGGCTGTGTCATGGCTACTTTTCGTTGTGCTTATACATAGCTACAGAAAATACAAAAAACAGTTTGTCAGTAAGCAAAACAGCAGGAAGAGTTAAACTTTTCAGCCAATAAATATCCTAAAAAAGAAGTTGTAACTATTAAAAAGAAACATTGTCCCCTGCACTGAGACAGTAGGAACCATGGCTAGGGGGGAGAGTTCATCCGTCAAAGCCTTCAGGTTGTGAATATACGAACTGATTTGAAGAGAGCACCTGAACTAAGAACACAACTGATTGGGCTTCTTATTCCTTGAAATTGCATGCCTAGAAAAGTGTTCCCCTTGGAGTCATCAGCCAGAAGGAGATACAACTGTAGCTCAAGGTAGCCAAGCTACATCTTATGCTGGCAGCAAAAAAGTGTGGGAGTCGTTCACATGGTATAAGTTCACAGGCATTAAAAGGAGCAAGACTGAGAGCCTATTAGGGTCTTTCTCCTGAGAGGTCATTGTGAGAAGCTATGAAAGCAACGCCTACATTGAAGTGGAGATCACAGGAAGTTGAAGGTACCAGACCATGGGATGTCTGCCAGAGAAAGCTGCATGTATGGAGTAGACCACGCCTAAATTAAAGGCTGTGTGTGGGTGGGATGTCCCAGTTTTTTGAAGCTCAAATTATTCTAACACAAACCCTAGATGCTAAGTATATAGCTGAAGGATTTGGTGTTTGCCAGGTGGGATTTTCGGTATTGCTTTGGTCCTATTTGCCTTGCTATTCCCCAATTGTTGCTGTTGTTTCTACACAGGGTTTCTCTGCATAGTCTGGCTATCCTGGAACTCATTTTATATACCAAGTTGGCCTTGAATTTATATATCAACTACTTCTGGTTTCCAAGTGCTGGTGTTAAAAGGCATGTGCCATCATGTATATCCTATAACTTTTGTGTTATAAAGGCCTTGAGAGATTGCTTTGAGTCTGAAAACAGACAAGACTTTTAAAGAATTGGTACTGTCAAAAACTACATGGATTTGAAAATTAGACTAAATGTATATTTGCATTATGACATGGCCTTGAGTCTGTATGGTCAAGGAGAGGAAGTTATGACTTAAATATGATGTGTTTGTATGTCATGATAACAAAAGGTAGACCTGCAATGAATAATATTGTCAACTTGATTGATACAATCTACAATTAACCACTCAACCAGCTTCTAATCACACCTGAAATAAATTTTCTAGATCACTTGAGACTCCAGACATGCCTGTAAGACATTTTCTTGATTAAGTTAGTGTAAGTGGGGAAAACCCACCATAAATATGGACAGTAGCATACCATGGGATTGAGTAGCAAACTACACAAAATAAAGCAAGCTTGCTGAACATGGGCATTCAGCTGACCCTGTGTTATGACTTTTGATGACATATGATCAGCTGCTTCTGTTGCATGGCTTCTATACTACGGTGGACTGGAGTCTGAACTGTGAGCCACTTCTTTCTGTCGTGGAATTTTATCATAGCAATGAGAAAGGCAGTTAATAGGATGTCAAATATCCTCCATAGTGACCTCCGTGAGTCCAGATGTTACATGGTAAAACTATGTAACTTAGAGAGATATAATCTTTTTTTTTCTTTTTTTTTTTTCGGTTTTTCGAGACAGGGTTTCCCTGTAGTTTCTAGAGCCTGTCCTGGAACTAGCTCTTGTAGACCAGGCTGGCCTCAAACTCAGAGATCCGCCTGCCTCTGCCTCCCGAGTGCTGGGATTAAAGGTGTACGCCACCACTGCCCGGCCGAGAGATATAATCTTAAGACTATGTGTTCTCCAAATAGTCTTGAGGATAGATATTATGTCATTCTGCAAATACATACATAAAAAAATACATGCAGGCTAGGCATGATGGTGTACAACTTTAATTGTAGAATGGGTGAGGCAAAGGTAGGTGGAGCTCTGTGTGTCCGATGCCAGCCTGGCCTAAGTATCAAGTTCCAATTAGCCAAGGCTACATAGTGAGCTCCTGTCTCAAAAAAAGAATTCATGACTAACTTAATATCATACAGCACAGAATATATAAACATAGAATTTTAAACAGTATGAATTCTCTTTTGTATATTGTTTATTCTTTCTTTGACTAAGTAATTTATTGCACACAGTATATGTCATGAATTTCTAATGCTGCGTAATAGGCACTCAACATCTGTCATGTGGGTCTTATAAGCATTTTTGCTATAGTTAATTATTTAATTAAATACATCATATTCATGTTTTCAATCCTATATGAATTCTCTTACATTGAGCAAATTGATATTCATTTATTATCATTTGCTCTGCTTGGACTTGAAATGCCTCGAATGGAATCATGTACTGGGTGTCTTTAGCACCATGGATGTCATTGTTTTAGGAGGTTATGAAGATTTTAGGAGGTAGTACCTAGCAAAAGGAAATAGGTTCTGTGTATACAAACATGGAACTCATTTCCCTGGGTCCTAGTATAATTTCAAATTTATGTCCACTATTAAGTGAACACCTCTGGTCTTCCAGATATTCCTAACCACATGACAACATGATAGACCCAATGACTACGGAATTAAACTTCTAAAACCATGACTCCATGAATCATGAACTCACATAGGTTTATCCTCTTTAACTTATTTATTTCAGGTATTTGATCACAGGAAAATATTTTTGCTAGCACATCTCTTCATTGTGTTTGTGATTATAGGATTTTTTTATCAGTATGAATTCTCTTTTATAAATTAATATTTACCCTTTCTTTTTTGAATAAATAGATAATTTGTATAAGTAGAAATTCACTGATAAATACTAAAATCAATTCTGAGTTTCCTACATAAAAGACCTTTTCAACAATAGAAATATTCTGATTTAGCGATTTGTCAATATACACTAATAGTCTTATTAATTTTCTTTTATTTATAACAAACTTCAAGACATATATATACATACACATGTGTGTGTGTGTGTGTGTGTGTGTGTTCAAATTTTCTGAAACTGATAAATTACAGTAGGGCTTTATTGCCATTTTGTTAATAATATACAAAAACACCAGTATGAGTTCTCTGGAATATAGTAAGGACAGAATAAAGCATAAATATTTTATTATATTTCTTACAGTCACTAGGTTCTCTGAAGTATGAATTCTCTATAAGCAACTTGTCCACAAAGAATAGGGACAGTTAAATATCCAATACACTAAAAGTTTTATCAACAGTGTAATTTAGTCAAGTTTTGGGGAGAACTAAATTATGTATAAAGACTTTTACGTATTGCTTTCAATCATGGAATTTCTCAAATGTGTGAATACTATGGTGTTTAGTAAATTGACCACATTTCATTGAAACTTTACTGTATTCCTTATATTCATGAGTCTTCTTATCAGTATGAATTCTCTTTTACATAATAAAAACTGAATCCTGAACATATATCCGTATTATATTCATTACTTATCTCACTGGTATGAAGGTTTTAATATTTAGTAACTCCTCAAATACAATAAAGGCTTTCTCATATAGCTATCATCCATAAGGACACACAGTATGAATTCTCTCATTTTCAGAACAAATTTAACTAGCTGAAAATAACTTCCTTGTTCTGTATTTTCATGGAATTTCTTACCCAGTATGAATCCTCAGATGCTGATTACTTATAATGATAACATTTTCTCACATTCTTGATAGGTATCGTTTCTCACTAAGATAATTGTATCATGGTAAGGTAAAAATATGTTAAATTTAAACATGTATTCAAATTATTTGCTGTCATTGTGGTTTTTTACCAGTATGAGTTCTCTGATGTTGAGTAAATCATTTTTAGTCTTACAGTTCATCTCAAATTATTTATATTCACAATATTTTTGATCAGAGGATTTTTCCTAAGTTTTAGAAGAATCTGATGCATGATATTACATACATAGACATTCTATTATGAATTACATAAAAGAACACAGAATATTGATGAGTGGTTATATAATATTATAGAGGATAATTAAAAGTAAATCATTTCATCTGAATCATGTTCATACAATTTCAATCATTTATTTTTTCTTTTAAATTAGGGTCTTGATATATAGCCTAGTGGACTTTGACCTTCTGATCCTTCTCTCTCATCCTCCAAAATGCTGAGATTACAGGTATGCCTAACCAACAACTATTTTCATTCATCTAAAAGCATGTATACTAGTTAACTTTCTATTCTTATGATAAAAATGTTATGGTCAATACAACTTGTTAAAGAAATTCTTTAATTGGGATTATGGCTTCAGAGAGTTAATGTCCAGGATGATTGAGTGAAGGCATGACAGCAGGAACAATAGAGAACTCATATCTCGATTTATAAGCAAGACTCATAGAGCACAAAATTAATAGTGTGAGTCACTGAAACCTTCAAAGCCCACACCCAGTGGAGTGACTCCAATAAGGCTGCAACTCCTAATCCTTCCCAAATCATTCCACCAACCAAGAACAGAGCATTCAAATATATGAGCCTTTCAGTGCCATTCAAATACCATAGTACAACTACCAATGCATGGACACCTTATGGTCAAATTTATTATTTCTTTTTTATTTTTATTTTTGTAATGCTCTTTCCTAGTTAAATTTATTATTTCTTAATATATGTGGTGTGTGTGTGTGTGTGTGTGTGTGTGTGTGTGTGTGTGTGTGTGTGTGTTCTTTGATATAGGGTTTCTATGTATAGTCTTGTCTGTCTTGGAACTCACTCTGAAGACCAGATTGGCTTCAAACTCACAGAAATCCACCTACGTCTGCCTCCTGAGAGCTGGGATTAAAATGGTGTGACTTCACCGCCTGACTTTAATATGTTTTCTTAATTGCTAGTTGACATATTTGCTGTCTTCTCTCCAGAATGATGAGTTCATAGGCTGGTGGTGATCTGTATGACTCTCCTCCCTGTTAACACATTTGCAGTTTGAATTAATCTCTATTGCTGTGAAAAAATACCATGACCAAGGCAACACATAGAAGGAAGGATTTGTTTGGCTAACAGTTACAGAAAATTAAGAGTTCATCGTGGGAGGAAGTGTGGCATCAAGCAAAAGGCATGGTGGCAGAAACTGGATTCTGAGAACTCTCATTTTGAAAACTACAAGCATAAAGCAGATAAAGAAACCCAGAAGTGGTGTGAGTCTTTAAGCTCTCAAAGCCTGCCTCCAGTGACATATGTCCTGCAAACAATGTTAAACCTCCTAAGTCTTCCCAAACATCACAACAAACTGGTAGTGAAATATTCAAGTGCCTGAGACTATATGAAATGTTTTTAATTCAAACCAAATAGTTGTTTTTATTTTTGCACTAAAATGGACTAAAATAGCTAAAAGATTAAAATCAAACAGTACCTAAAAGCATCTGTATTCATTTTCATGCCTATTTACCACATATGTAGAAGCTCAAAGTAACAAATTCAATCTTTCATAGTTCTAGTGGTAAAATACATAAGATCAAGAAGTTAATAAGTCTATATTCCATCCAAAAGCATAAGAGGAGATTATATCCCTTACCATCTCCAGATTCTGGTGATTAAGAGTATTTCTTATTACTG
This sequence comes from Arvicola amphibius, assembly GCF_903992535.2. Classification (NCBI taxonomy): domain Eukaryota; kingdom Metazoa; phylum Chordata; class Mammalia; order Rodentia; family Cricetidae; genus Arvicola; species Arvicola amphibius. The sequence goes on along the minus strand of NC_052051.1, from coordinate 114,001,078 downwards.
TATCACTCTGTTCTATGGATCCAATTTATATAACTTTATACTCACTCTATATCTTTTTCTGACCTTATGAGGATATTCATTAATGGAATTAATGACCACCTTTGTAGTTCAAGATATTTATATCTTAATATCCTTAACATAATTACATGTATAAATACCCTTTCCCTCATAAGTAACATTTTAAGAGTATATTGGGGCATGGACAGACCTTATTAAGGATTTCAATTTAGAAAAGTATAGTATTAAATCAGACTCAATTATTCTTATTTAACTAATTCTTTTGGGTGGATGTGGATTTTGAGACAGGGTTTCTCTGTGTAGCCCTGGATGTCCTGGAACCCACTCTGTAGAACATGCTGGCCTCAAACTCAGAAATCATCTGTCTATGCCTCCAAAGTACTGAGATTAAAGGAGTGTGCCAGCACCATCCAACTGACTAATTCTTCTTTAAAAAATAATGTGTAGGCTTTGGAATACTATTCAGTGCTGAAAGAAAACAAAATCAGAACATTGCAGGTAAATGGATGAAACAAGAAAATATAGTATTCAAAGAGGTAACCCAGACCCAGAAAGACAAATTTTGCATCTTCTGTCTTACTGGAGGTTCCTAGTTCCAAAGCAAATGCAGAACAGGAAAGTAGAACTAGGCCATTGTCAGTATAGAGGGTTTGCTGGGAAGAAATAGAGTGGAAAATAGCAGGGTATTGGTAATCTGATCAAGGAAATGGGGAAATTGAGGGCTTCTTAAGGAGTGGGAAGAAGGTAAATAAAGAATAGAGGAGGAGTGAAGCATGATTAATAAAAGCACAGAGTCAGATATTGGGGTCAGAGTCAGATATTGGGGTTCAACCTGAAGGTCAGAAAAGCAAAATGGTGTAGCGTGCGTGGTCGGCCAGCAATGAGAAATAACAAAACTAGCCTTTTATGAAAAACTCAGCTTTAATAAATGGGAGAAACTTACAGAGCCAAAGTTCCAGCAAAGAGCAGGGAACTAAGAGGGAGGAGCTTACCCAAACACGAATCTTTTAAAGGTATTTTGTGCCCTGGAGTGGCCATGTCCCTCAGACAAGGGATTGGTCAGCTACCCCATCATCTCCCCCTTTTGTCTAAATAAGACAGATTTAAAACCAAATACAACAATATACAATGGGAACAGATAATATAAAATTACAAGAAGCAAACAATATTAAGCAAGGAACATATAACAGAAGTTTTACTAAGCATTCTACTTCAAGGAGTCTTAATAATGTAGTGGGTAGCTACAATTATCTAATCATCAACCCCATCAAAGATCTGAGAAGGGAAGTAATATTACTTAAGCAACCAGGAAGTACAAACTAGAAACTTCCAAAATGTGCAACAGATGACAGAGACAACTAACTACCTGGGCAATCACACAAAGTCTCGTTAGCAATGTTGAAGCAACCAACCTTGGCTAAGGCCCAACACAACCGACATACCATTTTTCAAAGGCAAGGAACCTTTAGTATAACTATCCTACCCTGTCTTGGCAAGATAAGACAATCTTGTTTTATCCACTTATGGATATTCTGTATCTTTGTCAGTAGTCGAGGTATGGGATTTTCTTTGCCCAAAGGCCAGTTCTGCCAAGAAGACAAGCTCCCAGTGGAGTGCCTTTGGTGCTCAACGTTCTCCCAGGAGTAGAACAGTGTTGCCAGGAGTGATTGTGTCTCATAAGTACAAAATTCTAGGTTAGATTAAATGTCCTGTGATATGGCCAGCCCACTTTAAAAGTGGGCCATTCAGAGGAACAGATCTTTTGGATTTCCAATGATTGATTATGAGCTCGGTCCGCAACCTCTTTCCAATGATCTAAAGTCTGGGTCAAAGGGGTGGTCATTTGTTACCCCATTATACCAGATTCAAGTTCAGAAACAAACAGATACACAAAAATGAAAATACAAAAAGACAGACACAGACTCAAAATCAGGAGCCGTGTGGCAACAGATTGGCGTAAAACTGAAAATACAAATCGAGATGGAAGTGGGTGACATGCGTTGTGCTTCCTGGGGATGAGGACGACTTGGTCACTCTCAGTCACCCAAATTGCCCGTGGAGCATCCTCCAGGGCTGGGTCAGGGGTCTCTTAACATGTCTGTCTACCCACCTGGTCCTGTTTAAATACCAGCCCTATGCAGGTACAATTTTTCAAATTACTAACAAACATAAATCACAGTAACAGACAAACATTAAGGCAAGCCCGCTCTTAACCTCCAACTAGGTCCGGAGTGGGTCTGAGGATGACCAGTAATCCCAGACGAGCCCCCAAATGTTGGACCCTAAAGCCCACTTACAGAGGAGGGGTTGCCCCAAGAGACCACTCTCACGCTACAGTTGCTACAAAAGCAAGAGGAAGTTTATTGACTGACACGTCAGGGTCCCTTAGCCTCGGAAGGAGAAGGACCCTGAGTGGCTATTACAGGCTGTTTTTTAAAACCAAAAACCACAAAAGCAGAGGGGAAAGTCCAGAGATTGTCTGTCAGCCTTGGGATTGGCTCGTTTAAAGGGTAACTAGCAATGATTGGTCTGAGCCATGGCAGGACAGGCTGCTGCCAGACCAGGTGAGGTAAGAGGAAACATCTGCAGGTCATCTGGACCCAGTTCCAGGAACTGGGTCTTGTTTGGAGAAAACCCGCAGAGGGACAGAAAGTACCCAGTGTTCCAATGCATGCGTTGGTGATTATCAGGTTCCTGGGCCAAGGGGGAGCAGTTATACTGAGATGCCCCAGAGTCTTTCAATACCTAAATGTTTGGGGTCATCAGACAATAAGGGCACAAAGAAAATAAAGTTAACAGCTTGATTATTTTTTGTATAGGAGAAGCCTAAGGCAAGAAGTCTGCAAAATAGACACTGTCTTGGATGTTTTATAAGGCCACTGAATCCTCCCATTTAGCCTGTTGACCCTGTTTCAGATACTTGCCTTCCAGAAGTCCTATGAATGTTTTCTGGTGTTGTGGGTATCCACCAGAAAAGACTGCTTGGACATGGGTTTAAGACAATAAAGTCTTTATTAGCTGGCCAGTGACTATACTGGCTGTCTGGGATCCCAGAACAGACCTGAGCCTTTCTCAGGGTGAGCTTTTAAACACAAAAACCAGGTTCTGTGTTGACATACTTCAGTTAACAAGGACAGTTAGCCAGAAAGCAAGAGTAACATATTTACAAACTTTGCCAAAACAATGCACTTTGATAGATTAGGTCTTTGTTTTCAGTTTGGATTGTAATGCTGTTTATGTGCTGAGTTTTATGATCTGAATTATACCCCCCATGCAGTGAGTTGTGCTAAGGCACTTGTTCTCAACCTTCCTAATAATGTGACCCTTTAATGTGCTTCCTCAAGTTACGGTGACTCCCTAACTATAAAATTATTTTGTTGATGCTTCATAACTATAATTTTCTACTGTTATGAATTGTAATGTAAATATCTGATATTCAGGAAATATCTGATATGTGACCTTCCCAAAGGGATCACAAGCCACTGGGTGAAAACCACCGTGCTAAGGTCTGTGGGTATACGAAGTTCTGAGGTCCTGTTATACCAGGAACTAGAAGCCATCATCTCAGGAATCCTTCCTTCACCTTCCTTGTCTACCTATGTTTCCCTAACTCTCCTTCACAACACAACCTCCATCTCCGCAAGCCCACTCCATCCCCACTTAAAGCTTTTACACCCCCAGTATGCTTCATCTACTTTGATATTATGTGTGTTTCTCTCCAAACCTCTTTCTCTTCATCTCTAATGGCTCCTTGCTAGGTTCTTGGCCTCTACTAACATTCCAGTTTAAACAAGAATATCTAAAACTCACGTTTAGGATCTACACATAAGAGAGAACATTTATATATCTTTCTGGGCTTGCGTTCTATCCATTTTCTTACAAATTGTATTGTCTTTATAGCTGAACAAAGTTCAGTTATGAATATGTTTCATTATCATTTCCATATCCATCCATCATCTGATGGACGTATAGCTTGAGTCTATTTTCTGTCTGTTCCAATACAGCAGCAATGAGCATGCTTATGCAAGTATCTCTGTAGTAGGATATAGAGTCTTTGAGCATATACTCAGGAGTGATAGAACTTAGTTATATGGCATCTATATTTTTAGCTTTTTGAGAAGCCTCCACACTGATTTTCATTATGATGGCATCAGTTTACAACCTAGCAACAGTAAGTGTGGCCCATTTTTTGGCCTCCTTATTAGCATTTGTTGCCACTTATTTTCTTGATGACATTCATTTGGACTGGGGTAATATGGAACCTCAAAATGTTTTTAGTTTGCATTTTTGTGGTAGTGGAGGATATGAACACTTTTGAAAATATTCATTAGTTATTTCTGCTGCTTCTTTTGAGAGCTTTCTGTTCTGTTCTGGTGATAATTATTCTTGGTTGTCAATTTGACTACATCTGAAATTAGCTAAAACCCAAATGCCTGAATCACCTGTAAGGGAATTTTTTTTAATTGAATCATTTAAAGTTAAAAGACCTACTTCTGATTTGGATCTTTGCAGTGAGAAGATCCACCTTTAATCAGAGCCATGCCTTCTGTTGATAGCCTATGTGAAGAACATAGAAGTCTCTCTCTCTCTCTCTCTCTCTCTCTCTCTCTCTCTCTCTCTCTCTCTCTCTCCTCTACAGTCTCTCTCTCATCCTCTCTCTCTCTCTCTCTCTCTCTTGTTCTGACTAGCAAGTCCATTCCTTCACTGACATTCATACTTCTTTGGGATTCCAGCACCTATTGAAGACCAACTGAGACATCCAGATACATGAATTGAACAACTGCTGGATTCCTGGGCATTCCATTCCTAGGCAGCCACTGTTGAATTAGCTGGACCACAACCTGTAAACCATTCTAATAAATCCCCTTTATGAATATATGTGTGTGTGCATATATATGTATGTATATATAAAGAGAGAGATTTATTCTAAACGTTTTTTTACTCTAGAGAACCCTAATACAGATTTTGATACCAGGAGTGTTTCTAAAGCAACAGAAGTATAAGAATTATTTTTTTACAGCCCATCCACAGTTTCCCCTCCCTCTATTCCTCTTAGCTCCCCCCACTTCCTCAGTCCCACAGATTCACTCCCCCTCCATTTCCTCTTCAGGAAAGAATATGTCTCCAATAGACAACAGACAGACAGGACAAAACAAGACAAGGGGAAAGCCTTTTTTAAGTATCTAGAATAGGCTTTCCAATTTGCCAACATCTAGAGTTACCAAAGCCCCTCCAGTTACTAAAGCTCTCCTGGGAGCTCAGAGAGTACTGAAAGCTCTTCTGTGAACTGTTTTATAAGCTTAAGGGGACAAACACATTTAATTATCTTGATTCACCAACTGTGGCAGACAGCAGATTTGATGACTCTTTACATAAAACATTTGACAGTTTGTGGGAAAATGATGGTTGCTCCTAACACCTATGTATCCATATCAACTGACAAAGGAAAAGAATGACCTTCATGATAAAATCAACCAACTTCTCACATCTTAGAATACAGTGAAGGACAACAATGAACTCAGTAATACAACCTGACTGTCTCTAGATGCACATAAACAGCCTAAGCAGTGGTTTTCAACCTTCCGAAGGCTGTGACCCTTTTCTCATGTTGTGGCAACTCCCAACCATTAAGTTATTTCATTGTTGCTTCAAAACTGTCAATTTGCTTTTATTATGAATCATAATGTAAATGTCTGTATTATATGATGGTCTTAGGTAATTCCTGTAAAAGGGTCATTAAACCCCCCCAAAGGGGATCATGGCCCACAGGTTTAGAACCACTGATTAAACATTTCTAAGTGCCCTGAAGAGAATCTTCTCTCTAGCAGTCACAGAGCTCAAGTCGAAGAAAATCAAGCAGAAGTCCTCATTATAAGGTTGACTGAATTCCAGCAAAAATTCAAGTTCCTGCCTCAGAGTTGTGAGTGGTTAAAGTAAGGGCATTACTGATAAAGAATGGGATCCTGATACTTGGGATGGAGGTGTGGAGGAAGACTTTACTGAAGCTGAAAACTTTGGACCCTCAGATTCTCAAGGGTTTATCTCACCTGAGGAAGTAGCACCCTCAGCCTCACCCCTTGAAATATTGCCCTTTTCACATTTCACTGGGGGAATTAATCCTTCAGTTTCTGCTAAAGTGGCTTTCAGTTCTGCTAAAGTAACTTTCTCTGAAGAATACGCCAGGCAAGACGATACTGACATCCCACAAGGCCCACCAGTAGTTGACTCGAGACCTATAATCTGACTAAAGGCTAAGTAGGCTTCTAGAGGAAAGATAGAAGTGAAGTCCATGAAGAGGTACACTATAATACTAAAAAGCTTAACAAGTTTGCTAATTCATTAAAACAGAACATTGAGAAATACATGTAGAAATGGATTTTAAGGGTGTGAGATAATGGTAGAAAGAACCAAAAAGTAGATTGGACTGAATTTATTGATATGGGCCCACTTAGTAGAGATTCCAGGTTTAATATGGAAGCTTGCACAGTCAAAAAAAAGTGTCAAGGCAGGCTTGTCTCTGTTTCTCCGGTCCCTGTCTCTCCCAAGCTTTCCCTAGTGTTCTCAGGTGTCCTGCTCCTGTTCTAAGGCCATCCACCCAAAGGGGTCAGTCTCTGGCCTCCAGGCAGGTCTGAGGATTCCTGCGGAGGGGTGCGGGCTCCTTCAGATTGTGCTGCCAGGTTCGCTGTGTGATATTCCATCCCGCCCTGCCCCCACCTTGGCCCTTTTGTCTGGGCGGCGACCCTGGGCTGCCTGGAATCCCTGATCCTGTGCACTGACATTCCATCTGAACTGGTGAGTGAATGCGGACCCTGGGGCAACCTGCCCTGGAAGAGAGCACAGACCCCTTCCCCCCAGCTCCCTCTGCAGGCTTGTCTCTGTTTCTCCGGTCCCTGTCTCTCCCAAGCTTTCCCTAGTGTTCTCAGGTGTCCTGCTCCTGTTCTAAGGCCATCCACCCAAAGGGGTCAGACTCTGGCCTCCAGGCAGGTCTGATGATTCCTGCAAGGGAGTGCAGGCTTCTTCAGATTGTGACGCAAGGAATAGGTCCTCCTCTGGCACTGGGGAGATCCAACCAGTTTCAGTCACAGCAAAGATTGGTCTAGGACACCAAGCACCTCCGGGCTCCTTTTGAAGGAAGAGATAGGCAGGCGCCAATGCAGGAGCTCCTCCAACAACATGAAAGGCAACATGACATCACCACAAGCCAGACATCCCGAAACAACAAGAATTGAACACCCTACCCCAGAAGATATAGAAGAAACTGACCTTAAACAGTACTTTATGAAAATAATAGAGGACCTTAAACAGGAGGTAAAAAACTGCCATAAAGAAATGGAGATGACAAACAAAAAGGTAGACGAAATAAATATATCTCTCAAAGATACCCAAGAAAAACAAGAAAAAGCAATCAAACAGGTAAGGGAAACAGTACAAGACCTGATAAATGAAATGGAGGTATTGAAGAAAACACAATCTGAGGGAAGACTGGAAATGGAAACTCTGAGTAAACGAACAGAAACTTCAGAGACAAGTATTTCCAACTGAATACAAGAGATGGAAGAAAGAATCTCGGACTCTGAAGATACTATAGAGGAAATAAATTCACAGATTAAAGAACTAAACAAATCTAACAAATTCTTAACACAAAACATTCAGGAAATCTGGGACACCATGAAAAGACCAAACCTAAGAATAATTGGGGTAGAAGAAGGAGAAGAAGTACAACTCAAAGGCCCAGAAAACATATTCAACAAAATTATAGAAGAAAACTTCCCCAACCTAAAGAAGGATGTTCCTATGAAGGTACAAGAAGCCTACAGAACACCAAATAGACTGGATCAAAAGAAAGCATCCCCACGCCATATAATAATCAAAACCCAAAACATACAGAATAAAGAACAGATATTAAGAGCTGCAAAGGA